>NC_068324.1:4091409-4234342 GCF_025860055.1 Xyrauchen texanus
TGAACACAGCTTCTAAAGAAGATCTTCACATCACCGTGGGTGATGTGCTCTGCAGAGTGTGAGTGCAGTATGTCATCATTGGAAATGATTGCCAGATATTGCATTTGTTTGGTTAATTCTTTGTTCATTCTCGCTCTCTCGCTCTCTTTCTCTCTCTCGCTCTCTCTTCTCTCTCTCTCTCTCTCTCTCTCTCTCTCTCTCTCTCTGTGTGTCAGTGAGACATTCGGAGATCAGATCACCTGTAAATTGGCGGAGTATCTTGGCGATACGGTTCCATCAGCCCGCCTCACCGTTAGGGTTCATTATGGCAGACACACCTCGACTGATGTCCATACAGCCTTTCAGTTCTCCAACAACCCATCTGTGTCTGACCATCAGCCCAGGAGCAGCTTCATCTGGTCAGTTTTACCAGATGGAAAAACAGATCGAACAAATACACGTAACACTGTAATTCCACAGAACATGTTTTGGATAGCAAAGGAATCATGCTGTGCAGAAAATCAGATGTTGTATTGAAAGACAACATGAAACATCGTCTACACAGTAAACTTTCATAATGTGATGCATTTTAGAGTGAAATAATGTAGGACAGGACTTGATGTTATTTATCAGGATTTGGTTGGATTGTAGATTTTTGGCTGTAAAATAATTGGTCAGTATTTTAATTTTTTTGGCCGCCCATACTGCCTTGTTTACATCTGCAGAGGAGAAAAGTCATTTCAGAGATTAAAATAGTGATTACATTTGTAAAAATTATACCTTTCTTTAGACTAATGCATGGATTATACGTGGATGAATTGTATGCAATTAGACCAGGGACATTAATTTATATAGATATGTTTTATAAATATTATTTATTTTATTTTTATTGATGTATTATTTAGTATTTAAATGTATGTACATAAATATATATATTTTTTATTGTATTTTATATTGACTTAAATATATTAAATATTTGTTATATTTATATATTTTGTTTTTATTTTAATTTATGAATATAATTATATCGTTTTTTATTCATTTATTATATATATATATATATATATATATATATATATATATATATATATATATATATATACTTTATTGATGTTTTGGATAGAATTAATTATTATTAATTTTATTTTGTATTTATATTAAATATATAATTCAAGTTTGGAACATCCTATCTACCAACAACCAAGAAAAACTGTGTCCTGGTGTACCTCGGAGAATTGGGGCTGTTTTAAAGGCAAAGGTGGTCACACCGAATATTGATTTAGCTTTTTTATGTTTTCTGGCCTTTGTATGACATTAATTGAAAAATGAAAACAATTTATGTCATTATTTTTGAAGACATCCTTTTCTGAAAAAAATTTTCACAAGTGCTTAACTTTTGCACAGTCCTGTTTATTACAATTATTATTTACTACAGTAATTTGACTTGTGGTTAAAATATGGATGTATTTGATCATGAACTCCTCAGCTGAGGTTACCTCAAACATTGTCAAAAGAGCATGTAATGATTTTGTATTTGTGTTTTAGTGGTGGCAGAAAAATCGTGGTGGTCGGTTCTGGATTTGACCTGGTCCAGAAGGCCACTATCAGAGTTGTGGCATCTGCAGGAGAATGGTCTGGACAGACTGCCCCAGTTGAGGTATGAGAACCCAAACTGATCTCCAGAAGCTGCTGTTTGATTTGCTTTTCTTCTGTTTTACTTGCTGTTAGAGTTTCATGTCCAATGAATTACTCCGTTCTGATTGAAATGACAATATGAGGCGACACCTGCTCTGTTCTGAAGCATTCATGGACAAGACAAACGTTTATCTAACGAAAAACTTGATAAATGTTTCATTTCATCTTTTTTATCTGAAGCTTCTGTACTCCAGATCTCTATTTCTCCAGAACTCTGACTATCTATCTTTTTATCCGTCTATCTCTCGGTTTTACCACCCCCACATTTAGACTTGTGCTGCTCCCCCTCAGAATATCAATAGATCCTCCTGCAGAAGTCTGTTACGCCTCAGTTTTTGTTTTATGAAGGCCTTTGGCCCATGTTCTGCTCATTTGGGGCTCCTGGGAAATTAATAGACAGATAACTGAGGAAATGGTTCATTTAAAGGGATAGTTCACACAAAAAAAAAAAAATTACATTTTGTCATCAGTTACTCACTCTTAATGTAATTCAAACCCAATTTGGTAGTAGACAAAAGTAGATATTATGCAGAGTGACTGAGCTGCTCTTTTCCATAAAATGCAAGTGGATGGTGACTTACTGCCAAGCTCCTAAAAGGACTATAAACAGAATAATAGTAGTTCATACAACATGTGTACTATATCCAAAGTCTTTGAAAGCCATACAATAGGAACAGACCAATATTGAAACAAAGTTTTTCATTTCTTTGGCAGAGCTCACAAATCTCATTTGCGCTTGTGTTCAGTTAAACAATGGTGCCTTTTAGTCATGTCACGGCAGGTTTGACAACATTGAAACCAAATGCTATTGCCATGTGCCAAGTTTAAATATGCAGTATGGTACCGTAAGTCCTTTTTGGAGCTTGACCGCACAAGTCACCATCCTCTTTTGTTGTATGGAAAAAGCAGCTCAGACATTCTGCCTAACATCTCGTATTGTATTGTGTTGGGTTGGAACAATATGATGGTGAGTAAATTATGCCAGAATTAATTTTTTGGGGTGAACTTTCCCTTTAACTGAAGAGGAGCAGCATTAATGCAATCTTTCTTTTTTCTCTTTCAGTTTGTAGAGGGTTCGATATCTAAAAATGACACTGTAATCATGTTCGTGACACCTGCAGTCAGCCAGACATACGAGTCTCAGTTCTTCAGGACATATGTTCAGCTTGATAACCTCCAAAGTGAGCTGACTCCATTTGAGTATCACCCTGACCCTGTGTTCGATCCGCTCAGCAAAAATGTTATCACTGAAAACAGTATGATAATCGTCACTGTGAGTATCTGCTCATAACATGAGTCAAACACAGGGTTTTCATGCATGTTTGTTTGCTCATTAAATTGTGAAATCAAACCATTTCAGCAAAGGTTTTTGTGTGTCCCAGGGTCGTGGTTTTTCTAAAGCGATGACGGCGAAGGAGGCGCAGGCGTTTGTGGGTGATGTTCAGTGTAACGTGAACACGCTACAGGATGATAAATTATTCCTTGATCCGCCCTCAACTGCACCAAGAGCTCGATCCAAAAGACAGAGACGAGACACCAGTTTGGAACCTCTGGACCTGCTGGTGAGAGACCACCATCCATCCATCAATCATCTATTCATCCATTCATCTGGAAATCTATCATCCATTCATCCATTCCTTGATCCAATTTTCTGGAAATCCATGTATTCATCCTTCAAGCATCCATCCACCCATTCATTTATTCAGGAAATTCATCCATCATTCATCCATCCATCTTGAGATCTTTCCATCCATCCATTTTTCTGGAAATCCATCCATATGGGAATCTATCCATCTATTTATTTGTCTAGAAAAAAAATCCAAGCATACATCCCTCCATCCATTTTTCTATAAATCAGTGCATCCATTTCTACATCTGCGAATGTATCCGTCCATCCATTGATCTGTTTGTCTGGAAATCTGTCCATCCATCAATCATCCATCCATCAATCCCTAAATCTTGAAATCCATCCATCCATCTTTCTGGAAATCCATCCTTTATTTTTTCTAGAAATCCATCCGTCTGTCCGTCCATCCATCCATCCATCTTGAGATCTATCCATCATTCCATATATTTTTTTCTGAAAATCCATTCATGTGACCCTCCATCCATATTTTCAAGAAATCATTCCATCCATCCATCCATCTTGAGGTCCATCTATCCATCATTCCACCCATTTTTTTCAAGAAATAATTTAATCCATAAATTCATCTTGAAATCTTTCCGTCCATCCGTTTTTCTGGAAATTAATCTATGAATCATCCATCCATTAATCTTGAAATCCATCCCTCCATTTTTCTAGAAATCTGTCCATCCATCCATTCATCAGTCCAATAATCTGTAAAGCCATCCATCCTCTTATTTATCTGCATATCATCCATCCATCAACAGTTTATCTTAATTATTATTATTTTTTTTAATAATCTATTTATTTATCCATCGTACATCTGGAAATCTTACCATTTCTCATTTCTCCTGTGGCTCTCAGATTAAGTTTGGGAATGGCGAATGGGTGGTGGGCTCCGTTCAGTATGAGAGGAAGTACATTCTTCCATTGCCCATCATCATCCCAGCGGTGGTGTTTCCCATGCTGCTGATTATCGCCATCTCTGTCGTCTGCTACAGGTTAAAAATCAAATCCTTCTTTCCCACAATGCCCCTGAGGCGTTCATTTGAATGAACATTCATTTAATTAATTCATGAATTCATTTGATCATGTGTGTGTAGGAGGAAGAGCCAGCAGGCCGAGAGAGAGTACGAGAAAGTCAAACATCAGCTGGAGAATTTGGAGGAAAGTGTTCGGGACCGCTGCAAAAAGGAGTTCACAGGTCATATATGCACACACATGCACACAACCCTGTAACTACTGTAACATGGGGTTAGTTAGCCTGACAAGTTTTGTTCTTGGAAACAGTAATGTCTAGCTTTGAGAGAGTGTCAATAACAAGAAAAACAAGTACTGAATGTGAAAAAAAAACTATCGACTTCGGTCGCACTGCCGACTGAAGACGGCAGTGCGACAGAGAAAGAGATTTACGGACAGCTGTCCAACACCTGTCTTTTTGGAACTCTTGAGTTTTATTTTAAACTATTATTTATATCGTCAAGTCGGTTCTCGCCTCCTCATTTCCATTAATCCCTTTACACTGGTGCCGAAACCCAGGAAGGAAGAGGGATGCGCCGTAGTAAAGTCCTCGCCACTACCATCCACCCCAACGGAGCAGCCGCGGCCATCTGCCGGGGGACGGAGGAGCTCCCCGGCCTGAGAGAACGAGGGAGGAATGTGGCAGGGTGGAGGGCGGGGGCTGGGTGTGTGGAATCACGACCCGGCCACGCCCTCCGCCCTGCCACAGTCAGATGATGTTGATCTTCAAATCTAGTGATGTGCACATGTTTGTGTGATAGTTAGGTTTAGGTCTAGGGGTAGAGTTTGAAAATATTAAATAATGTTAGTCTGATGTGAAATGAATGGATGTCAATGAGAGATCACTAATATAGTCAAACAAACCTGCGTGTGTGTTGGTGTGTGTTTGCGTGCATGTGTTTTCTGCATTGTGGATGTTTTATAGTCTCACCACACATTTATGTGTGGTTGTGTTCTGCATTGTGTCTGATTTTTTTATTTTTATTTGACAAAAGCAGAACATAAAAATCTCTGTTTTAGTATTTCCCATTCATTTCCTATGGCGGGATGTTTTTACGACCCCTTTGACTTATCGAATCAAGTCCAGATTTTTTGCGTGTGTGTTCAGATAGCTAGTGCAGGAAAATTCACCAAGTCTTGTACCACTCAGATAAAGGAGACCATTTTTTATTAAAGAAGAAAAATCAAAACGGGTCCAAAAAGACCAGTATAGTGCACAAGGGTTAAAAGTAATATAACAAATTTCTTGTAATTAGATTACAGTTACTGACTTTAAATAATGCTTACGTTATATATTTAATGTACACAAATAGACGTAATTCAGGTTTCAAATGCATTTGATGTTAATAATATTACTGTAGGTAAATGTGCAATATTACTAAATGAATATTATTTACATCAAATGCATATAAAACATGAATTATGCTCATATGTACGTCTGTTTGTGTGTCTGTGATGGCTAAAGGGCGTGCACCTCATAAGGGAGTTAATGTGTTGTGTACGTCAATGGAACACAGAGGAAATATAGACAGAATGTATTTTTAAAGTAAAGTGGAAAAACTAATATTTTAGTTTTGATAGTTTGCCTATAATGCCTAAAAATGCTGTCTTATGTAGGAAGCCAGCTCACTAGGCATTCAATTCTAGATAAGTTTAGCTCAAAGTAAGGTTTTAAGCTGTGGTCGTAACAAATCATCATCCTGTCATATCCTGAGCAGATCTGATGATTGAAATGGAGGACCACACTAATGATCTGAGCGAAGGCAGGATCCCATTCCTCGACTACAAGACCTACACAGACCGGGTCTTCTTCCTGCCTTCTAAAGATGGCGCCAACGACGTAATGATCACCGGAAAACTGGATATCCCAGAATCCCGCAGGGCTACAGTAACCCAAGCACTGAACCAGTTCTCCAATCTGCTCAACAGCAAAACGTTCCTCATCAATGTATGCAACTCAAACACACTGGGTGTCATTCACTAACCATGTCATTCTGCATAAAATCTGTGAATCGAATGTTTTCTCACAGAACTCATGATTCATCCAAACATTTGCAGGACTTTAATAAATTTAGGGTCAAATTTGGAATCAAATAAAAATTTTATGTATGTGCGCCACACACCTGTTTGTGAATCCAGTGGAAATTTGGCGTGAGAATGCACACTCGTATGCAATTATTTATTTTATTTTATGTTATCCCATTTTATCCCCAATTTGGAATTCCCAATGCGCTCCAAGTCCTCGTGGTGGCATAGTGAATCGCCTCAATCCGGGTGGCGGAGGACGAATCTTAATTGCCTCCATGTCTGAGACCATCAATCCGCGCATCTTATCACGTGGCTTGTTGAGCGCGTTACCGCGGAGACCTAGTGTGTGTGGAGGCTTCACGCTATTCTCCACAGCATCCACGCACAACTCACCACACACCACATTATAGTGACCACGAGGAGGTTACCCCATGTGACTCTACCCTCCCTAGCAACTGGGCTAATTTGGTTGTGTAGGAGACCTGGCTGGAGTCACTCAGCACGCCCTGGATTCGAACTTGCGACTATACGGGGGTTTTCAGCATCAATACTCCCTGAGCTACCCAGGCCCCCCGTATGCAATTATTAGTGAATGAGACCCACTGTAATTATGATCAGTTAATATATAGCTGCCTTCAACCTTCTCATTTTAAATTATTTTTCACTTAATAGCTTGGAGGGTCAGGGAATTCATGTTTTATGATAAATGTCAGGGATTTCTCAGAATCCACACTCCTATAAACACAAAAATGTACGCCCTAGTGATCAAGCCCTGTAGACATCATGCAAACATTTCCATCAGTTAAACAGATTGATGTTAAAAATTGGCCCCAGAGGTCTCAATCAACGCCTACGTTCTCATTGAGGTCTTTTATATTCATGCCACAAACACAATTAAACATGTACATGTAATGACACACACGTGTAAGCATAAACAAATAAACAAGCCCTCCCACACACTGTCATTGTTTAAAGGCTGGCCAGTAATTATGTCCCCAGTGTTTATATCATTCCACACGATATACAACAGTTCATCTTGAAGCGTAAATGGACATAAATAATCATTATAATAGATGCATAGTAAATAAATGTAAAGCTAAATGTTCCACAGATGCAATAATAAAGTAAATACATTTACTTTGTGTTTACAAACGGTTTAAATCTCATTTCTCTCTCTCTTTGTGTGTTAAGTTTATCAGAACGCTTGAGGGGCGTCCAGATTTTAACGCCAGGGCCAAAGTGTACTTTGCATCTCTACTTACTGTAGCGCTTCACGGTAAGCTGGAGTATTACACAGATATCATGAGGACGCTACTGCTGGGTCTCATGGAGGAATACGTTCACAGCAAGAACCCCAAACTGCTACTACGCAGGTGAGACACTATCAGAACAGCATGCTAAACACTAGTCCATGTGCCATCTAATGCATATTGCACACAAAAATGGCAAGAACTTTCTCAAATCTGCAAGCTCCAATCTGATTGGCTGGCTATTCGCAATTTCCAACAGTCATGTTTATGGGTAAATCTCATGAAATGTGTTCACGTCACATTTTACCCCAAAATCAAAATAAAATATTTTCTTTTGCTTTGTGACAATGAAAAAATTCTCATTACGATAATGCGTTCTGACGATAAAGTTCCCATTATTCACATTTTAAAGCCTTTTATTGGCAAAACATTCAATATATGCAAAGAGTCAATATTTACAGTGTTGACCCTTGTTCTTCATAACCTCTGCAATTTGCTCTGTGGGCTTCTGTTTGTCCACTCACCTTTTGAGGATTGACCACAGGTTCTCAATGGAATTAAGATCCGGAGAGTTGCCTGGCCACAGATCCAAAATTTCAATGTAATGATCTCCGAGCCTCTTCATTATCACTCTTGCCTTGTGACATGGTGCTCCATCATGCTGGAAATTGCACGGATCACCAAATTGCTCCTGGATCATTGGGAGAAGTTGCTCTTGCAGGACATTTTGATACCATTCTTTATTCATGGCAGAGTTTTTGGGCAGAATTGTGAGAGAGCCCACTCCCTTGTATGAAAAGCAACCCCACACATGGATGGTCTCAGGATGCTTCAATTTTGGCACGACACAGAAGGTAGCGTTCACCTTTTCTTCTCCGGACTATCGATTTTCCAGATGTCCCAAACAGTCGGAAGGGGCTTCATTGGAGAAAATAACTTTGCACCAGACTTCTACTGTCTAATCCTTGTACTTCCTGCAGAATTTCAGTCTGTCCTTAATGTTTTTCTTGGAGAGAAGTGGCTTTTTTGTTGCCCTTCTTGACACCAGGCCATTGTCCAAAAGTCTTCACCTCACTGTGCGTGCATATGCACTCACACCAACCCGCTGCCAATATTGCGCAAGCTCTGCACTGGTGGTGACAATTCCGTAGCTGACTCCTCAGGAGGAGATGGTCCTGGCGCTTGTTGGACATTCTGGGACGTCCTGAAGTCTTCTTCAGTTCAGTTGAACCTTTCTCCTTGAAGTTCTTGATGATCCGGTAAATGGTTCTTTCAGGTGCAATATTCTTTGCGTCACGATGTGTGTGCGTGTGTGTTATCCACAGGTCTGAAACAGTGGTGGAGAGAATGCTGAGTAACTGGATGTCTATCTGTCTCTATCAGTACCTAAAGGTAAAATATCAACCTTTTTTAACTACTCTTTGTGTTGGTCAGTGCTGTGCTTACACTCTATAAAGTTGTCCTACAAATGACTGTCTAACAATTGTCTGTGCACATTCTGCTTGGTTAGGAGAAAGTATTTTAACATTGAAAAAAATTGCATACTTCAACTTTAATTTCATTTATTAATGTTTAATTTCATTAATGTTATTTCATTTTCATTTTTTTATTAGTCTTAGAGCGATGGGTTTTGTTCTCACCTCAGGGTTCTTGGTCATGCTTTGATATTCATGAATGTTGCTGAGATGATGATAACGGTGTTTAATGAGAGGCCCGTTCTGCATGAATCAGCACTTCACATGAGTTACAGCATCTCTGCCGTCAGAAACGCACTTTAAAGCTGAAGTGTGTTAAAATACTTTCTCTTACCCCAGTTTAATATGCAGAGACAACTATAAGTAAGCCTTTGGTAAGTTGTTTTCACTCAAATGTGGATCACTGTGGCTTTGCGGTGCTTTCAAAACATTGCTATGTTTGTTTGAGCATCCCAACCAGCTCACCATAGCAACATTGTCTCAACCAATGGTGTGAGTTTAGGGCGGGTCTATCTCTATGTTGCTTCTATGTTGAGATGTTGCTTGACAATTTAGAGATTTACTTGGACAATAAATGTTCAAATGTTTGCATCTGTTTAGGACACTGCTGGAGAGCCGCTGTACAAACTCTTCAGGGCTATTAAACACCAGATTGAAAAAGGGCCAGTGGATGCTCAGGTCAAGAAAGCGAAATACACACTGAACGACACGGGCCTGCTCGGAGACGACGTGGAGTACAGCATACTGGTATGGAATGTGTGCGTGAGCGTTAATGTTGGCAGTCGTAGTAAAACAAGGATAAATAATAGGAGATGTCTTTGGAAGATGGAGACAGCTTAAAGCCCAGAAATCATTTAAAACGGATGCTGAGTTTTCTCAGGCTAATTTTCTCCTTTAACAGGTAAGCATTGAGCGTCACCTAAAATTAGCTATCTAATTTATATCAGCTACTAGTAGGGATGGATATTTTGAGTTCATTCAACATTTGAGAACTCACATTCATACTCTGTGAGACTCATGTGCAGCCTGGTTTCAAGGCAGCGAGACACAGCCGTGTCCTCATTCTGGCAACCCGCATGAGCTTCGAGTCTGGGGCAGGGCAGACTACTCTCCAATATTTTGAATTTGGACTGCAGTACCCATTTCAAACGCTTGTTGTCAATCTTACATATAGCACCTTTAAATATACATTTTGATGATTTTTCGCAAACAAAAATAGGCTTATTTTACTTGATGATACAAAATGTGATTTATTGATTAATATCTTGGGAAAATAAATTAAATATTAAAGAGAGATATAATTTGTAAGTGTTTAGAGGTCGAATGATACTGGAATTTGCCATTACAATAACTAAGGTAGTGGGTGAAAGCTGATAACCGATTAATCGGCCGATAGATAAATACAAATTTTAACGTTTTGCAAAACAAAACGATTTACTAAACTGATTCAGACTGTCCAAAGCAAGGCCGATATTGGATTTTGCTGATGTCTATATCGAAGGTGGTAAAGAAGGTAGACACCCGATTAATCGGCCGATATTGGAGTTTGCTGATGTCTTATTGCTGTAATACAGTAATGAAAATATCCAGACTGGCCACTTTTTTTTATTACATTTATTTATTAATATTACATTGTGAAATTATACAATAGTATTTGTAAAACAAAATATTAAAATCTAAAAACTATTATATCATTTTATTAATTTAATTAAATGTGCATTGTGATGTTTTTGTGACAAAAATATGCTTAATTTACTTTATACGAAATATAATAATATGTAATAAGGCGATTTTTACCTATTTATCGGCCGATAGTTTTTAAAATCGATTTATTGAATGTGTTTTTGTTTTTCTACGAAAATTTTCTTAGTCTTTCCTAACTGTGACAGGCATAGACAGAGACATAGGGACTCTTTATATTTAATGCCTGTGCTCGCAGCTCCACACAAACAGATAAAGGAAACTATATATAAAAATAAAACAGCCAATTTTCCTTTTCTCTCGAGACTGAGTCGGTCAAAATCAACATGAATTCAATAAAGGTGAAATATACTGACATTCAAATATGTCTATGCTTCATATTTGTCAAGTTAGTTAGATCGCTACATTTAGTGACTTGTCAACAAAGAACAGTGTGGGTGTTTGTGTCTTGGATTGTATTAAAGCTACACCTTCTCTGTTGAGGGTCATAACATTCACCCTTTGACCTCAGACGCTTCAGGTGCTGGTGCAGGGGGAGGGGCCTGACATCACGCCAGTAAAGGTGCTGAACTGTGACACCATCTCTCAGGTGAAGGAGAAAATCCTCGAGCAGGTGTACAAAAACCTGCCGTACTCTCAGAGACCCAAAGTAGACAGCGTTACGCTCGGTGAGTGAGTGTGTGTGTCTTGCGTGTTAAAGCCTGTTCCAAAATGTATAAAGACATTATTTATCTGCTTGTGCTGTGGTCTGTTCCTCCACAGAGTGGCGTCCCGGCTCTACGGGGCAGATTCTGTCTGATCTGGACGTGACATCACAGAAGGAGGGCAAATGGAGACACATCAACACACTGGCACATTATAATGTGAGCGAAACCTCCACTGCAATGGCTACTTCAGTCTTGTTGTTGTCCTTAAAGGGAATGATTCTCACTTTTTGTGTGCATGTATGTTTTAGGTACGAGATAACGCAACACTGGTCCTCTCCAGAGTTCAACACACGCAACAGTCGTATGACCAAAATCATGACAACCATGAAGAGAGTGAGCCGAAATCTAATTACCAACTTCCTCAAAGTTGTCTTTGGACTTCACACATGCACAAGTGGATCATTTGGTACACACACTACTCTGAACCCGTGTCTAAATATCTTGACAGGAAATGCCCTGTTGGAGGATGATAAAGTTTTTCACCTTGTTCGACCAGCGGACGAGCTGGATGAGATGAAATCGAAGAGAGGAAGTATAAAGGACAAGTCCATGACTAAAGCCATCACAGAGATCTATCTCACCAGACTGCTCTCTGTCAAGGTACTTCCTAAAGGAAGTAAATATCATAAAAATGTGACTTTCCCTTGAAACTATATGAAACGGCATGTGCATTTTACTTTTATTGAACGAAACTGAATTTTGGAAGTGAATGGGGCCGATTTTTGAATGTTAAAATACTCACTGTTTGAAATGTACTGCCACAAGACATAAACAATATGCGTGTTAACATGATTTTAGTGTGGAAAAAATCACAACAAAGTTATAGCCAATTTTACAACTCCGTTGTCATGACGATATAACGTCAACAAACCCTAAAATTACTGTAAAAATTACAATTTAAGCAAATTTACAGCTCAAATAATACACAAGATTTAACTGAAGAAAGAATGCAAATTGGCACCATTCACTTCCATTGTAAGTGCCTCATTGTAAACTCGATATTTGCATTTTGTTTTTTTAAGAAAAGGAGGGACGAGTCGAAATAAATTTTTTTGGTAATCAACATTATACCACAAACGCTGTCGATTGAGCTAAACTTGTATTGAACCCGGAACATTCCTTTTAATCAGCGTTTTTTTTCTTGTTTTCTACAAAAAATATCGAAATCTCCTCAAAGCAAGATACTTAAGATAAGTTGATTTCAAAAATAGTAAGCCTACTTTTGACTATATTAAGTACATTTATTTTCCTCATTATTTTAATTTTTTTCTCCCCAATTTGGAATACCCAATTCCCATTGTGCTTTTAAATCCTCATGGTCGCGTAGTGATTCGCCTCAATCTGGGTGGTGGAGGACGAATCTCAGTTGCCTCTGCGTCTGAGACCGTCAATCCGCGCATCTTATCACGTGGCTTGTTGAGCTGTTGCCACGGAGACATAGTGTGTGTGGAGGCTTCTCGCCATCCACCGCGGCATCCACGCCCCAACTCACCACAGGCCCCACCGAGAACGAACCACATTATAGCGACCACGAGGAGGTTACCATTCATTGTTAGATCATGTTAGTTCAGAAAACATGAACTAATCTTAAAATATACATCTTTTCATTAAAAATTAAAAAAGTGCCTGTGTGCGCGCGTGCATGCGTGTGTGCGTTCGTGCCTGTGTGCGTGCACGCCTGCGCGTACGTACGCGTGCAATTGTCTCTTTTTATGTCGATCTGACAAAAGATTGCGCTGCATATTGTACGCCAAGATGACTTATGTGAAATCTGCCAATTTCGATATGATAGGATAGCTACTATCTAAATTTTAGGATTCATGGTACTGAGATTTTTGTCTGTCCACCAGGAAACAAAGAACTAGTTACTTGATTCCACAAATTTTGTGTTGTTTAACAGCATCAAATATTTGAAAAGTTACACAGTGTGGACAATACCTTAACACTTGAACGTAAAGTAAATAAAAACATACAGAACCATTATGTGAAGACCTTTTCACACCGAACGAGACATGAAAAATTTTAACGAATTGCCAAAAAAAATTGCCCTTTCACACCAAAAGCGATGCGAATACTTGCCGTTACCACATTCACGCCTTCACAACATGTGGCCGTTTCATTGCCAGGTGAGGAGTAGAAAAATCAACAGTAGAAACAAAATCATTTGTTGACATGCAAATGTTCACTTCAGGTTTGAAAGGCTCCAGAGGAATCTATTGTTTCTATTCAAAATGTTCATCGCAGAGAGAAATTCGTTTTTTGGTTTAAAGGGACTTTTTTTAAATGTCAAGAAAATAGTATTTAAAGTGAACACAAAACCACATTCGTAACACATTTTAGTTCCATAATGTTACAAATTTACATTTGAAGCAGAATATTAAATGAGAAAGAAATGGACAAAAAAAATAAAATGTTTTTACCATTCATTATCATTAATAAATGCATTAGGTATCATGAATAAACAATGAAAAATATATGTTTTACAGCAGTTCTACATCTTTAGTTAACACACTATGAACTAACATAAACTTACAATGAACAATTGTATTTTATTACCAAACATTAACTAACAATGTTAACAAGTGCAACTTTTGCTTTTAATAACGTATTTGTATGTGGTGAAATTATCATTAACTAAGATTAATAAATACAAGTATTGTAAACGTATTGTTCATTGTTAATTCATGATAACTAGCATTGCAAACTAATGTTTACAAGTGGGACCTTATTGTAAAGTATTAACAAAATGAACAAATAAATCATCAACGATAAGACTAGCAAAGTTTAATAAAGTAAATGGCGTACATTTGGATTTCATGCCAACTTTGAATTTAAAAATGCAATATTAACCTTTCTGTGCACTCTTGTGTATCTGTTTTTATAGGGTACGCTGCAGCAATTCGTGGACGATTTATTTAGCAGCGTTCTCTGTTCAGGTGCCACGGTCCCGCCAGCTGTTAAATACTTTTTTGACTTCCTGGATGAGCAAGCGCTGAGACATGAGAACGTAGATGAAGAAACCATACACATCTGGAAGACCAACAGGTGGGAACATGTGTGCGTGTTGTCTCGCAGCGGGATTCTCTGTTCTGTGATTGTCATTTTTCTCTGGAGACCTGTCTGCATATGCTAATGTCAGCTCCGCGTTCATTTATTCCGCCTGATGTGTTGTCGTGGATGCGCTGTGATTGATAGCTGCCGCAGAGAATTGTGACGAGCAATATCATCGCTTCAGCAGCTTTGCACACTCTCAGGGTTTCCATTAAATATAATGCCGCCCGCAGCCAAACAAACACCTTAATTATGTCCCTGGTTAATTTAATTGTTCTGTTATTATACGCTTTCTTTGTTGTTGTTGTTGTTGTTGTTGTTGTTGCTGTTGTCTGCAGAGATGCGGCTGGCCAATATATAGATCCTAAAATCACTCATCTGAATGAGCTTTTTTAAAACTAGATCACACGAAACAAAAACTTGAACTGTTTAATAACCTGTTTAAAATTCCAAAGCTGTCCGCGCTCATGCTCCAATGGCATGAGTATTGAGGGAATTATTTGCTCTTTATAAAATGTATGCTCCATTTGAAGGAAAGATGTTGTATCAAATGGATCAAATGCACAATTAGTGGTGTTCCCTTACCTGTCGCTATTACACTTGCTTGTACTTGGGGTTAGGGATTTGTACAAACACCTAACCCTAAATGCCGAAACATACTCTACACAGGTGCTTCTAGCTACGCAAGCTCAATTCGGTTCGTTGATGCATTACAAAATGTGTCAGACCTCAATGCAAAGAACTCAAAGTAGAAGCGGACAGTTCACACCAATGTTCGCTATAGTGCCCCTTGTGGCAATGTTGAGAATGCAACACATATTTATGTTGCATTATCAACGTTGCCACAAGGGGCACTATAGCGAACATTGGTGGCAACTGTCCGCTTCTACAGGGAGTTTTCTTTTTCAAGTCAGCTAATATTGCTGAGTAAGTAAGGTAAATTCAAAATTCACCGATCAACCACAACACTAAATCACCTGCCTAATATTGTGCAGGTACTCCTCGTGCCGCCAAAACTGCGCCAACCCGCTTCTCAGAATAGTGTTCTCAGATTATAATCTTCTCACCACAATTGTACAGAGCTGTTATCTGAGTTGCCGTAGACTTTGTCAGTTCAAACCATTCTGGACATTTTCTATTGACCTCTCTCATCAACAAGACATTTCCATCTGCAGAACTGCCCCTCACAGGATGTTTTTTGTTTTTGGCACCATTCGAGTAAATTCTTGAGACTGTTGTGTGTGAAAATCCCAGAAATACTCAAACCAGCCCGTTTGGCACCAACAATCATCTTTGCGATTTTCTAATCATCCAACTGTGTGGCAGCAGTGCAGTGCATAAAATCATTCAAATACGGGTCAGGAGCTTCAGTTGATGTTCACATCAACCATCAGAATGATGAAATCTGTGGATGGAAATGCCTTGTTTATAAGAGAGGTCAACAGAGAATGGCCTGACTGGTTTGAACTGACAAAGCCTACAGTAACTCAGATAACCGCTCTGTACAATTGTGGTGAGGGGTTGGCGCTGTTTTGGTGGCACAAGGGGGAGCTACACAATATTAGGCAGGTGGTTTTAATCTTGTGGCTGATCTGTGTATTTTTAGAAACTTACCTGAATAATAACACATCCAATTTAATGGCACAAACTTTTAAAAGTAATTCTATTGCCCCCTTGAGTACTGTGGTTTGTTACCACCACAGTAACACAAGAAGGTACATTAAGCATGTTCAACCAGACTAACGTTGGCAATGCAGTGGTCAAGTGCTTGCATATGTGTACATATACTTGCATAAAGTATGTTTCTGGCCTATGTATATAACTTTGATGTTTATTCATCCTTTTGATGTGAAAATCAGCCTATGAATGGCCTACTTGTATTTGTGTCTGAATATTAAGAGGGAAAAATTTGGGGGCCTGGGTAGCTCAGCAAGTGAAGACGCTGACTACCACACCTGGAGTCGCAAGTTCAAATCCAGGATGTGCTGAGTGACTCCAGTGAGGCTTCCTAAGCAACCAATTGGCCTGGTTGCTAGGGAGGGTAGAGTCACATTGAGTTAACCTCCTCGTGGTCACCATAATGTGGTTCTCGCTCTTGGTGGGGCGCGTGGTGAGTTGTGAGTGGATGCCGTTGAGAATAGCGTGAAGCTTCCACACACGCTAGGTAACCGTGGTAATGCGCTCAACAAGCCACGTGATTAAATGCGCGGATTGGCGGTCTCAGACGCGGAGGCAACTGAGATTCGTCCTCCGTCACCCAGATTGAGGCGAGCTACTACGCCATCATGAGGACTTAGAGCACATTGGGAACTGGCCATTCCAAATTGGGGAGAAAATAGAAAATAAAAGAGGGGAAAAAATGTATACACTCCAGCTTTAATACTGTGTCTACGGAGTGGTGGTGGCATAGTGGGCTAAAGCACTATACTGTTAATCAGAAGGTCGCTGGTTCGATCCCCACAGCCATCACCATTGTGTCCTTGAGTAAGACACTTAACTCCAGGTTGCTCCGGGGGGATTGTCCCTGTAATAAGTGCTCTGTAAGTCACTTTGGATAAAAGCAGTCTGCCAAATGCATAAATGTAAATGTGTCTATCTGTCTCTTACTCTCTATCTTTGCAGTTTACCGTTGCGTTTCTGGGTGAACATTCTGAAAAATCCTCACTTTATTTTCGACGTGCATGTGAGCGAGGTTGTGGATGCCTCACTGTCCGTCATTGCTCAGACCTTTATGGACGCTTGTACGAAAACAGAGCACAAACTCAGTCGGGTGAGCCTGCTAAAATCCATTTTTCCACTTAAGAGAACACAAACACAAAAGAAGTCATTTATAAACATGCTGTGTTTATCGCCTCCAGGATTCTCCCAGCAACAAGTTACTCTATGCAAAGGAGATCTCCACCTACAAGCGGATGGTAGACGAGTAAGTGATGAGTTTTCAGAGAAAGAAATGCTATTTTAAATCAGTTGTTGTGTTGTCTCCAACTGTTTATGGACCATATTATGCATATTGGTGCATTCCAGCTCCTTAACTGTTCCATTAATGATTCTTAAGAATTGAGTCTCATAAGAGTCATTCTTCTAGGAATCAAATTACCTTGGTCATGCTACATGTTTTGCGCTTTAGATTAAAAAATAATTGCTGTCGATTTAAAAGAATCGCCTCAAAAGAGTCATTTGTCTGGGAATCGAACTACACTGGTAACGCTGTATATTTGGCACTGTAGATTTAAAAGAATCGCATTTGCATGACTCTTGCCTAGATAAAATAAAATAGCTGCCTGGGGCGTTACTTATCTTAAAGGGACTTTAGTTATTAGAGATTTCAGATTTAACCTGCCACTAAACATCCAATTAGTAGTAGAGTAGAGTAGTTGGTCGCTTTACACATCAGAAGGTCTCTTCCTGTCTAAGTGGGCAGTTCTTGGTCAGAAGTATCCACAATGTGGACCAGAGTTCACACTGAAGTCCAGCTATGTGTATAAAGCCATTTTGTGTTTACACAGGTACTATAAAGGAGTTCGGCAGATGGTGCCCGTCAGTGACCAGGAGATGAACACACATCTGGCTGAAGTGTCTCGGGTGAGTGTATGTGCGTGATGAGCTTTCAGTGATATTATTAGGGAAACGAGAGACGGGTGTTGACTTGTGTTTGTTCTTCAGGCACACACAGAGAAACTGAACACACAGGTGGCACTTCACCAGCTCTACCGGTACGCCAGTAAATACTATGATGGGGTGAGTATACAAACACACACAACGTTCTGTCCTCATTTTTCAAATCCCTATTGTATATTTATTACACAGTAAATGCCATTTTTAATGCGCTCAAATTGAGACACTACATTTAATATTTGTAGTGTACTTTTAAAATGCATTTGTTTATTCCCTGGTCATTTAATCTGTATTTCTCTCTCTCTTTAGATAATAATGTCTCTGGAGGAGGACCCTGCTGCTCAGAGTAAACAGTTAACTCTGAGACTGCAACAGATCGCAGCAGCACTTGAGAACAAAGTCACTGACCTTTAACCCTGCCAGTGGATAACACACACAGAGAGAGAGAGAGAGAATGTGTGTATGAACACACTGCGTGTGTGCTTAGCATATAACTATAATCAGATGTTCAATTTTTTTCCTGTGTAGAGAGAAAAAGGTTTTAAAATTGTATTCTATATATTTTTTAATGTGCGGTCTTTATAAGAGGAAAATAACTTTTTAAATAGGACGGCCTTGTGTCAATTCTGTGTAAGAGTTTGTCTGCGTGTGTGTGCGCGTGTGTGTGTGTGTCCGCAACAGGTTGCCTAAATTTTGACCAAAAGGGATCCGCCCAGTGTCACTGGTATGGTCCTACAGCATATGTATGCGGGGGAGGAGCCTACAGTGAGGTCATATCTGGTATCGACCAACCAAAACTGCTAAAAGTGACATCATCTCAGAAAAAAAGTTAAATAAATAGATTGCAGTGGATACTGAACAGTATGCAGTACACTAGTATTCCAATGTCATAAGCTTCAATTTTAATTCAGCTACATCTGCTAAATCAACTAGCAGACCCACAGATAATCAACGCGGGCAATAACCAATAAAATTTGTCGTCATAAGGCATTTCAATTCAGCTACATTTATTTCAATTCAGCTACATTGACCAATGTGCAGACCCACAAATAATCAACACAGGCAAAAACAACTAAAAAATTTGTCGTAAGGCATTTCAATTTTATGTATGATGGCACCTGTGAAAAATCTTTATTTTCAGTGTTGTGTTATTTTAGAAAGTTGTTTAATATTAAAAGGTCGATACTGACTGAATTTATTGCTAATTTCGCAAATTATACTTCGGTTGTCCGCGAGCTGCTAAGTCTCACATGCATGGTGCACGTGACGCAAATTATTTCAGCACAGCACAGTACAGATGAGAATATTCAACGCAGGCAATAACGAATAAAGGCATTTATTTTTACATTGATGGTACCCGTCAAGTCTTTATTTCCAGCGTGTTATTTAAAAAAGTTTTAATTCTGAAAGGTTCAGTACTAACTATACAGCACTATTTGTCTTAAAAGTCCAAAGTATATTTCCGTTTTCTGCGTGCCGCTAAGTCTGACAGACAAATTATGCAAATTATGTCGTCTGCACCAGGGAATGTTTATGACTTGCAAAGACCCCTGGGCCAATTATCTCCAAGTGCCCCCCTCCAAATTTTGTTGGGGGGGTTTGTTTTCATGGCGAAAATTTGTTGAACAGTTGGGGGGCAAGTTTCATTTTCATTTTCATTGTTGATGGGTTTTCGAGCGGGGGGGATCGCCAAACTGAATCACGCAACCTTAAAGCCCGGGGTCCCCCCGGGCAGTCAAGGGCCTCTGGTAGTCAAGGACCCCTGGGCACTGGCTCCACTGGCCCGGTCGGTAATCCATCCCTGGTCTGCACAGTACACGCGTACTGTCTGTGTGCAGCCCAGTTTTTCTAGACACGCTGACAGTGCGCATCTTTACACGTCATCACACATGCACCTGCCGTTGACTATTAAGGAGTATTTGTAAGCTATCTTGGTGTGCGTGCGATAAATGCTTTTGTACGGCCTCGCTGTCAAAAGAGTTTACTTTTTCATTTCAGCTACATGTACCAATAGCAGACCTACAGATAAGCATATAAGGCAATAACTAATAAATAATATTTGTTCTGAGGCTTTTAAATTTTATGTATGAAGATATGTTTGAAAAGTCTATTTCTAGAGTTGTGAAAGGTTCGATACTGACTGTATTTATTATGTACAACACAAATTGTCGATGTACTGAACAAATGACATGTTTCAAGGCCAAAATATACTCTGGTTATCTGCATGATGCAAATTCTGTCATCAGCACAGTACACGCGTCATCTGCGCATGTGCCTGCGGTTGGCTGTACTACAGAGTATCCCAGTGCAGATGTAGTGCGCATGCGTCGAACGCATCCATATGGGCTCTCGGTCCAAAAGAGTATATTTTGAAACGCTAGAGTGCTCGACTGTGCGTGAGACGTAATGGAACGTGGAAAAACGAAGTATAACTTACACTTTAGTGTGGACGTGCTTTATAACTAGCAGACCCACAAATAATCAACACGGGCAATAACGAATAACGAACATTTCATTTTTATGTATGATGGCACCTGTGAAAAATCTTAACATCACGCGGACAACAAAGTATACTCTAGCGTTTAGAGACAGTTTTGCAAGTGATGTTGAGAAATGTTTAATTTGACACTTTCTGGCCTCAAATCTTGGGAGTTTTTCTTTCGTTAGAATGGTTTCACTGTGATACCTAGAACGTGAATGGTTTAATTTGGCAGGAAGGATAATGACAATTTCTGCTGTGAGAGACCAAACCTATTCAAACCAGATATATTTTTTTCATTTACATTATTTCTGCAACATCTACAGTACCAGTTAAAGGATTTTGAACAGTATTGAAGGCAAATGGCTTGCGATGTTGGACGTTGGGATTCCTTCTCTTTGAACACAGCTAGGGTGCTTTAAGAGTTGGGCCGTGCTGCTTGGCGTGAAGCGTCTTGGCACGACCCCCCCCCCCCCCCTTCCCCTCCACTTTAATAAAACCAGTGGGAGCTTCATTTGATCGTAACTGCATGCGTGATGCTGACTCCTGCTTTCAAATCCACTATTTTCCCTTTCTCTTTAATTTAAAGGGATAGTTCGATCCCAAAAATACAAATTCTGTCATTTTTACTCGCCTGCCTTTCATTCGAAACTTGCATTCTGTTATTTTTGTGTGGAGCACAAAAGGAGACATTTTCAAATCACAGCTCTTGTCATACATAAATAACCGTGCACAGGTTTGAAACTACATGAGGGCGAGTAAATAATAACAGAATTTTCTTTTTTGGGTGAACGACTCTTTTAAAGCACAAGCGAAGATGCAAGTCTCTGTAGTTGAGTGTGAAATGCTTCTTTAAGCCTTTCTGTAGCCAAAACGTGCCTTAAAGTGTTTAAATGGGATTGGTACAGTTGTATTGAAGATGTCGATTTGGGATTCAAATGGGGTGGGGGGTAGTTGTTGGGCGTGTAGAGGTCAGAGGTCGTGGCGTATGTAAAGTGTGGTGTTAACAGTAAGTTCAGTATTCAGAGATGTGCTGTAGCCAGAACATGCCAATATATTTGAACATGCTGTATGTATAGAGCAAAAGCGCAGTTTTTAATAACGTGCAAATCTTTTGAGTGTGTGTGTGTGTGTGTGTGTGTGTTTGCTTTTTAGGAGTTTACTGCATTGGGAAAACGCTTGAGAATGTCCATCTAGACAGCTGCCATTACGTTTGGTCTTTATGCAAAAAGATATATCGATTAGCACACTTTTTTTTATCACTGTACTGACCCAAAATTGTGTTTAATTGATGCGTATCAACAAATAATCTGTACAAAACCTTTTCTTACTGCTGTGCAGTTAATATTGTTATTTTTTGTCCTTATGAAAATATATGCCTTTGTATTAAAATGCTAATCTGTCTACACTTGTTCTCCTGTGCATTACGCTCTGAGAAAACTCAGTTTGTTGTTGTTTATATCTTTCCTTTTACTTGTGAATGTGTCGAGAGCAAAGCATTCTGGGACTTCGGACAGAGAACTGCGAATGGATTCAGACACAGCAGCTCTCGGAGGACTGATCATGCCACCTGGTCCTTGTTTCAATAAACATACCCCTTAATTTCTCAACAGTTTCGTTTCGCCTCTTTTCTAGACTACAAAAACTATTCAGATATTCTGCTAAATTATTACATAAAAAATTCTGAATTGCTGCTGGAATAAACGAAGGCAAAGTAGGTTATTACACTTCATGTGAAACAAAACGCAGGAGATCAGCAGTTACAGAAATACTCAAACCAGCCCATCTGGCACCAACAATCATGCCACTGTCGAAATCACTGATATCACATTTTTTTTCCCCATTCTGAAGGTTGATGTGAATATTAACTGAAGCTCCTGACCCACATCTGCATGATTTTATGCACTGCACTGCTGCCACATGATTGGCTGATTAGATCAGGGGTTGGGAACCTATGACTCACGAGCCACAAGTGGCTCTTTGTTAAAAATCAAGTGGCTCACCGGGTGTCTCACCATTCACAAACACATTTAAAACGTTTAAAACTTTCTAGAGATAATTTTCCAACAGAAAGAGCGAGTGTGATTGCAAAGCTTGAAGTCAATGGCACTGTTTTGATTGAATTTCTCCCGAATTTATCGTTCAGCCTACTCCTGGTGAACAAGGTTTGAAATGAACTCCCACTAAACGCAGGTTTTTCATGCAGAGTATTTTGCTGATGTACCAGCAACTGTGGAAGGTGACCTGTAAGACATCTCGAGTGACACATGACAAGAAATGCAAAAAGACGCGCTTTAAGAAACACGCTTTATTATATTTTTAAGAACAGACTAAATAAAAGCCGCAATTGCTCAAGTCTGATTCTCTGTTTGTTCAGAGGCGTGCAACGGGACCCTGTCTCGTGGAGCAAGCCATGTAAAAAGTTATCACTCCTTTTTCTCTGTTTCATTCAACTGAAAACTGTTTGGAAGTATAATGTTGTATATGAGAATGCTGGATATGATTTCCGATCATCTCGAGAGTTTTGCTTAATTTCCACGGAGCAGTTCGCTCTTACACATTGTGAACGCAACTCTGAGCAGGTTCAGTAATGCAAACGGGTATCTTTGTATTAAAGAAACAAAGATGAAAGTGATTAAATCATAAAGTAATACAAGACAGCATAATGTGTACCAAAACACAATACAAACACATTTGATAAGAACACACATTTGGCAGCATTTTTGGGGAATTTTTTAGGCTTATTTATTATGATAATTATCTTTACATTTATAATTGTTTTTAGTTCTTAATTTGCACCTGTTGTCACATACTGATACTTGCATGATGGCAAATGGGGCTGTTGGAGACCGTAAATGTTTGGATTTGGGGAGGTGGTTATATAGAAGACTTTTTAATCACTTCATATTTTAATTGCTTTTCGTTTAAAGTGCAATTTGAATTTAGAAATAGTCTTTAGTTTAAGTTTTTCATGTTTCAAGAAATAATGTTTTTAAGCAAAATCAATAAAGCAAAAATATTCACCAAACTTGGGGGTTGACCATATAATCTGATATCGCCTTATTTTAAATACGATTATCATTAAAATATTTTTCTACATATCGCCCAGCCCAAAAGGGAAGTAAAATTAAGTAATTTTTTGGAGACCCGCACAAACACGTGCACTCAATTCCATATTGCAACATGTTACTTATTAATGTTTGCATATTTGTTTGTTTTTGAGTCGTCTATGGGCATAAACATTTACATTTATTGAAAAAATGTGTTTTTGAAGATGGTAAATGATTTGTTTGTCGTATGGCTATTTCGAAAAAATGCATCAACCAAAAATTTTTAAATTGGCTCCTGAGTGAAAACAGGTTCCCGACCCCTGGATTAGATAATTGCATGGATGATTGTTGGTGCCAGATGGGCTGGTTTGAGTATTTCTGGGATTTTCATGCACAACAGTATCTAGTGTTTACTCAGAATGGTGCCAAAAACAAAAAATTACAGTGAGGGGCAGTTCTGTGGATGGAAATGGCTTGTTGATGAGAGAGGTCAACAGAGAATGGCCAGAATGGTTCGAACTGACAAAGTCTACAGTAACTCAGATAACCACTCTGTACAATTGTGGTGAGAAGATTATAATCTCAGAATGCAATTCTGAGATGCGGGTTGGCGCTGTTTTGTCAGCACCAAGGGGACCTGCACAATATTAGGCTGGTGGTTTTAATGTTTTGGCTAATCAGTGTGTGTGTATATATACACACTTCTATTATTGGATTTCATAAGAGACGAAGACACAATTTTAAATATAAACCCTTCATCTTTTATGGCTCTTGACTTATGTAAATTCATAATGCCTCAGTAATAAGCCTTCATTATATGACTCTCTGTCTTATAGTTAAACATAATCAGAGAATTAGGATGAGGCTTGTTGCATAAATGCTAAATGTGTTTGAATACTCTCTGCTGTTGGACGCTCTCATAAGAGCTTATATTACCCATGAATCTATAATCGGCTCATACTGTGCGGGCCGCCTGCATGCACACCGAATTAACTTTTCCTTGAGCAACTGCAGGCTTCAGAAGAAAAAACAGCTCAGATTTTTATGCTGGGAAAATAAGAACTGGCCCTTTCATTCCCTTCATGTTAGCCTAGCCTTCACTTATGGAAAACAAACAGTGTTGGGTAACGTTACTTTTAAAAGTAGCTTGTTAAACTATTGCGTTACTTCTTAAAAAAGTAACTTAATTAAAAGGTTATTTTTTTCTTTCTCTTCAGCTATGCTGTGCGTTCCATACAAATAAGCCATGCATTGCATACAAGAGCCATTACAGGTCATGCTAGCTACTGTACAACCCTCATGTCAAAACAACATAGTAAACAAACGGATATTTAGAAAGTTGGACTTCACGTCAAATTTATAATAAAGAATCAATAACATGAATATGCACGATTCCTTTTTCCATCAACATGGCAGCCAATATGAATAATGAAGAATAACCACTGTCTTACATAAAGCAGAGAAGTTCAACACTTGAACCTGCATCATACAGTATGTCATCATGTGCTGTGCCCATCAACAATGTCAGAGTCAACTTCGGATGTTCTTCAAACGTTAGGATATACAGTGAGGAAAATAAGTATTTGAACACCCTGCTATTTTGCAAGTTCTCCCACTTAGAAATCATGGAGGGGTCTGAAATTGTCATCGTAGGTGCATGTCCACTGTGAGAGACATAATCTAAAAAAAAAAAAATCCAGAAATCACAATGTATGATTTTTTAACTATTTATTTGTATGATACAGCTGCAAATAAGTATTTGAACACCTGAGAAAATCAATGTTAATATTTGGTACAGTAGCCTTTGTTTGCAATTACAGAGGTCAAACGTTTCCTGTAGTTTTTCACCAGGTTTGCACACACTGCAGGAGGGATTTTGGCCCACTCCTCCACACAGATCTTCTCTAGATCAGTCAGGTTTCTGGGCTGTCGCTGAGAAACACGGAGTTTGAGCTCCTTCCAAAGATTCTCTATTGGGTTTAGGTCTGGAGACTGGCTAGGCCACGCCAGAACCTTGATATGCTTCTTACAGAGCCACTCCTTGGTTATCCTGGCTGTCTGCTTCGGGTCATTGTCATGTTGGAAGACCCAGCCTTGACCCATCTTCAATGCTCTAACTGAGGGAAGGAGGTTGTTCCCCAAAATCTCGCAATACATGGCCCCGGTCATCCTCTCCTTAATACAGTGCAGTCGCCCTGTCCCATGTGCAGAAAAACACCCCCAAAGCATGATGCTACCACCCCCATGCTTCACAGTAGGGATGGTGTTCTTGGGATGGTACTCATCATTCTTCTTCCTCCAAACACGGTTAGTGGAATTATGACCAAAAAGTTCTATTTTGGTCTCATCTGACCACATGACTTTCTCCCATGGCTCCTCTGGATCATCCAAATGGTCATTGGCAAATTTAAGACGGGCCTTGACATGTGCTGGTTTAAGCAGGGGAACCTTCCGTGCCATGCATGATTTCAAACCATGACGTCTTAGTGTATTACCAACAGTAACCTTGGAAACGGTGGTCCCAGCTCTTTTCAGGTCATAGACCAGCTCCTTCCGTGTAGTTCTGGGCTGATTTCTCACCTTTCTTAGGATCATTGAGACCCCACGAGGTGAGATCTTGCATGGAGCCCCAGTCCGAGGGAGATTGACAGTCATGTTTAGCTTCTTCCATTTTCTAATGATTGCTCCAACAGTGGACCTTTTTTCACCAAGCTGCTTGGCAATTTCCCCGTAGCCCTTTCCAGCCTTGTGAAGATGTACAATTTTGTCTCTAGTGTCTTTGGACAGCTCTTTGGTCTTGGCCATGTTAGTAGTTGGATTCTTACTGATTGTATGGGGTGGACCGGTGTCTTTATGCAGCTAACGACCTCAAACAGGTGCATCTAATTTAGGATAATAAATGGAGTGGAGGTGGACATTTTAAAGGCAGACTAACAGGTCTTTGAGGGTCAGAATTCTAGCTGATAGACAGGTGTTCAAATACTTATTTGCAGCTGTATCATACAAATAAATAGTTAAAAAATCATACATTGTGATTTCTGGATTTGTTTTTTTAGATTATGTCTCTCACAGTGGACATGTACCTACGATGACAATTTCAGACCCCTCCATGATTTCTAAGTGGGAGAACTTGCAAAATAGCAGGGTGTTCAAATACTTATTTTCCTCACTGTAATTCAGTTGGGAATGCCAGCCTAACGTGTTCAAGGAATAAGTCTGATTAATAAATGAATATTTTTCATTTAAGTATCTCAGTGCACGCTTGTTTTGAGTTGATCCACGGTGCGTACAGACGCCACAACTTCAAAGGCACATGTTGATGTTGAACTTGAATGGAATAGTTTTTAATGCTACCAAAATGTCATAAAAACGGTTTGTTTCATGACTCAAACTACTTGTTTTCTCTGCGTACACAATCAGTGTAGAACATTGCTCGGAGCCACTGATCCAGGGTCAGCTTTTCTCATCCTATTCTCCCAGTTACGTGCAGCTGTAACATGGAACATTTCAGCTGCGTAAGTCAGAGAATTGAGCGAGTATTTCACCCTGTGTATCATGTTGTTTCCAGTTGAAGACTAGTCTTATAATTCCTCTGCTAAATAGTCTCTGGCCTCACACTCTATAGAAACACAATGCCAATCATGCACACGTCTCCCCAAAGTTTGCACACTTTGTCATTGTATACATGCTATCTCTGATTACTCATGTGTGCATGTCGGGGGTCCTGTCATTTCAACAAAGCTTTCATTAAGCTTTTCTATTGTAGGCTAACAATTAAAAAACTTTAAATATGTATGAAATGTTACATTTTAGACTTTCATCTTACATCAGTGGATCCATCCATTGGCTCAGAGAACTTATAATAGGGAGGCTACTCAGTCCATTAGTGGTGATGATTACGATTAATCTTTTTTTTTAATCTGTTCACCAAAAAGATTCATTCAGATTAGTTTATTGATTAAACCCCTCCTGCAAATGATGCTTTTGCACCGTCTTTTACGCATTGAACAAGTAAATTGCAGTTATTCATGATTGGAAGCAGCCTAATTATCCTTTATTAAAAATCTACTAAGTGACTTCAGCACTGCAGTGTGTTTAATCATTATAAGCGTTTCTCCACAAATGACAACATAGTATTTCTATCATACTGTGCAAGTCATTTGCAGATCATGACTTTTTAATCAAGCTATACAAAAAAAGGTAATCCTTGTCGTGTGACAGGCATGTTTCCGCGGGCTGTAATTTGGGGACCCCCGAATGAACAGATCGAAAAACCTTGTTATGCTGATCATTGTGTTTTTAGTAAACTATAGAATTATTTTCTATTTTTGTTTTCTAGTTGTATTAGTTGTAGCCTATTTGTTTAGAATGTAGGCTATATGTTGTTCAGCTTAATGCTGTCTCATAGATTCTCTTTTATATTTCTTTGATAGTAAAAATTTTACAAATTATTACAAACTATTTGATAATCATGTATGTAAAAGATGACTCTTAAACAGATTACATGCTGTTAGGTTGTTTTTGTTGGTATCTTATAGTTAGTGCTGCTGGGTAGTTACGGATTACTTGTAATCTGAATTATGTAATCAGATTAAAAATATTTAATACTTTTAATTAGTTACATTTTTATACTTGCAATGCTGTGGAGTAGTTATGGATTACTTGTAATCTGGATTATGTAATCAGATTACAAATATTTAATACTTGTAATTAGTTAAATTTTTATACCTGTAATAAGACGATTTAGTTTTTTACAGACTACATGATTACATATTAATCTGGCAACTGCAGTAAATTAATGATTTATTGATCCTCTAATTCTTTTTAAATATTTTTCATTTTAAATCATTCATTTGAGCAATATTGTCAAAGTGGTTCTGCAAATGCATGTGCCATCAAATAAACAAGTAATCTAAAAGCAATCAGATTAGTTTGCCTTAAAAATTGAATCCAAGAGATTAGATTATTGACTACAATTTAAATTGTGTAATTTGTAATCAGTACCAGATTAAAATTCAGAATTAATCTACCCTGCACTGCTGGTTTTAAAGGTAACTACTGTACCTTTTTTCCCCTCCCCTTTTCTCCCCAATTTGGAATGCCCAATTCCGACTGCACACCAAGTCCTTGTGGTGGCGTAGGACGAATCTCGCGCCCCACTGAGAAGGAGAACCACATTATAGTGACCACAAGGAGGTTACCCCATGTGACTCTGCCCTCCCGAGCAGCCGGGCAAATTTGGTTGCTTGGGAGACCCAGCTGGAGTCACACAACTGTACCATTTCGAAAAATGCTTACATTTGTCAAAATGAAATTGTAGGTTGTAGCTTAATAAGCTACACTAAAAAAAATTATTAAAAAAATTGAAATGTGTAAAACTCAAATACATTTTTTGCCATGTATGCCATTTCAAAGCAGATTCTGCAACTCAATGAAAAACACTGGCAGGTGTATGTGAGTGTGTTTATGTTTGCATTCACCTGCAGTGGTGTTTCACCCTCAGATATTAATGAGATGTCTTCTGTTTGCCTTAAAGTTGAAACTCTAAAAGTCAAGGATTATCGGTAGCAGTCTGAGAAACACCCAGAAACAGAAAACAATTGTTGTCATGATTAATAATGTAGCTCTTGACCACTAACAGATGTAGCTTGTGGAAGTGTTCAAAGCATCTGCATATCTCACAGGAGCCAGAGAGGGAGTTTGAACCTGAGTGGAGTTGTTGTTCTTTGCGTTTGGGGATTTAACTCTACCAAGCTCTGGTTGAGCTTGTTATAAAGTTCACTTCTTGGTGAGTTTTCCCTTTGGTGAAATGAAAGGGTTTGTTTTCTGCATTCATACGACTGCATGTAAATGAATACCTTCATTTTGTATATAAAACAGCATTTATGCATTCTGTTCAGAAACATTAACTGAAACAATACTGCGTTAATCATAAATGATAAATGAATGTACTTGAAGCCTATGGGTGAATAAAAAATGTGGTGTAGTCAATCTACTACCAGTCAGCAATAATGTCACCTTGAGAGAACAATTTTCGTGAGAATGAGTATCAGGCAAACAAGAGAGAGCTTAGTATGTGTACTTTTGTGTTTCATTTTGTAAGGTGAATATCTAAATATATAATGTATAATCTATATATAGTCTAATATTCATACATGTATGCAGAAATTAGCTGCCCTCAATTCGTAAACAAACGCATGATTAATTCGCGCCACGCCACCAGTGGGCGCTCTTATCATTTGAAACTGGTTACGTTACGAGTGAGGGCGGGGCTTACATATAAACGTTTCTGGTTTAGCCTATGAACGGCAGAAGCTGTTAAATGTCATCCAATGAGATTAGAGAGAGGGCGGGATTTACATAGAAATGTTTCTGGTTTAGCCTATGAACGACAGAGGCTGTTCAATTTCATCCAATGAGATTAGAGAGAGGGCGGAATTTCAGTGTGTAGCGCGGCGGTTAAGGAAGTCTGTCAGGAGGTCGCGTTTCATGTGTATGTGTTTGTGTATTAAATGTTCAATTTTAATTAAAACATATTTTTTTGTCTAATGAAAACGGAACATTTGCTGCTCGGAGAGATGAAGCTTGCGTTTTACAAGTGAGTAAATGGTCAAATAGAGACATATAGAATAATATCGTGACGTTTGCATGCTTCGGTTGTGTTTGTTTACTAGCTTTTTTATATAAAAAAAGCAATTTCAATCTATTTATTTGCTAAATAAACAAGTTATCGATCTAATAAACATGAGATATTTATATATGAGCACATGTTTTTCTGTTTGCTGTAATTATGTGATTTTAGTTAATTCTCAGCAGATTTGTGCATAGTTCATTTGAATATTATGATTAGCATTGCTATAAGAAATAAATACTGTGAATGCAGTTCAAAATATAATCATTTATACTTAAATATTGTAATGTAAAATAATAGTGTCTATTTATTTAGCACATTTTCTTAGCTTACTCGACAATCTCACATTTAGTCTACAAGACGTCCCTGCTGAAAAATAAAATAAAATGTATATCTTTTTTTAAACTAGCTGATTTCCTTGTTTAAGCTGGTCTTAGCAGCACCCAGAAGGGATACCAGCAAATTAAAGGACATCCAACAATAAGAGGACACTTTTCTTTTTTTTTTTTTTGGACATATATCAATTCTGAGGTAATGAATTATTGCCATTATAATATTTAGTGACATAAATGTTGTTTGTCTTGCGCAGGTCACACTGCATCATGATCGTGCACTCTCACTGAGATGTCTGGTTGCCACGGCAACAGCAGCAGCATCACAGAGCTGCTGGGTGCGCTCTGCGACTGCAGCATATCTGGGTTGTCATGGAAACGGCGCACTTTTGGGTCAGTCTCCCGGGATGCGGCGCGCCGGTCACTGCGCAAGCGTGCGTACGGGGCTCTGCTCGCCGGCCTCTTCCAAGATTGGGCGTCCAAACCAACACCGAACGCCCTATCCAACACACCCGCCCATAATAAAATACTGATGATCACATTTGACCTGCGCGTTTCAGGTTGTGATGAGGAGGCGGAGAGATTGGAGGAGCTTCTGGGTCAGCTTTGGGACGGGGCATCCTCTTCGGGTCTGTCTGAGCTCGATTCCATCCTGGAACTTCTGGTTCAGCTTGCCGGCTCCGTGGGTCCGCCCCCTTTGTCTTTCAGTCATGACTATATGCGGCGGGTACGCCCCGTTCAGCGCAGGACCCCGCTGGGTGGGTACCTGAGCCAGGACATGCAGCGATTAGAGGAGAGGGCATGGTCTCTGATCTGTGGTGAGGAGTGGGGTGTGTTTGGGGGCATTTGCAGGACGCTGAGCATCATGGATGCACCACCAGGCACCGGACTGCTGGGACTAGGGCGAAGGCCGGACACAGAGGAAAGGTTTGAGAGAGAGACCAGACTGTCACTGTTTGGTGCCCTGCAGCACTCCAGGACAGGAGATATGGACATTCGACTTGACCTGCCACCCATCCCGAGTAACGCAGACCTCACTGGCTTGAGTATACGGGTAAAGATGCTTAATTGATCTAGTTTTCATTATTACAGATTTTAGTGGGAATGCACGAAATATATGGATACATATATCGGTATTGGCCAATATTATAGTGTTTTTATAAGGTCGATAATGTCAACATGAAATTGCATGGCATTCGCTACCCATTTTACTGTTTCTGAGTGAAACAAAATATTAAAGAAAAATGTAGGTTGGGACTTGATCGTCAAAAGTGGGTGTTCCATAATTGTTCACAAGGTGGAGGAAGTTATTATTTTTTTGATGAAAGATTACAAAGACTTTTTTTTTTTTTTCTTTAGAATATTTTTCGTCAATCTGTCCTTTTCATGATTGTCTTTTCCCCATGATAATCTGCAGGTTCCTCTGTGTCTGGATCAGTCTGAAGATGAAGGCTTCCAGTCCGCCTCTAATCTGACTCCAGACTCCCAGTCTGAGCCCAGTCCTGAGATTGATATGTGGGAGGCACTGCGGACGTTTGTACCCGGCAGACGACGCTGTTGGGAGAACATTGGCTGGTGAGAAAGAGAGAGCAGTCTGTTTATTAAATTTAACTTGAATGTGGGCAGTATTTCTGATCCTTTTACTTTTTCCTTCAGTCCTCCGGGTCAGAAGGAGCCCCCATACCTGACAGAGGCGGGCAGGGAGGCGTTTGATCAGCTGTACCGGCTGTGGGAAGGAGAGATGAGGAATATTCTGTCCACACAGACCCCGTCACCCCTCCTGCCCCTGCCACTGGACAGTCAGAGTCAACTGGTTAAAGATGTGCTCAATGTGTTGATCGGAGTGGCATCAGCCACATTTCCCCTCAATGAGGTAGCTGAATTAAAGGGATAGTTCACCCAACAATTTACTCACCCCCATGCCATCCCAGATGTGAATGACTTTCTTTCTTCTACAGAACACAAATTAAGATTTAAAAAAAATATCTTGGCTCTGTAGGTCCATACAATGCAAGTGAATAGTGACTAAAAAGCACATAAAAGCAACATAAATGTAATCCAGTGTTTTAATCCATGTCTTCTGAAGCGATGTAATTAGTGTGTGTGAGTGTTTGTGTGTGTGTGTATGTGAAACAAATAAAGTCCTTTTTTACTATATATATATATATATATATATATATATATATATATATAAAATTCTCCAAAGAGTTCTTCTGTTTTTGGTGTTTTGCATTATCTGTGCATATCGCCACCTAATGGCAGGGAGGAGAATTTATAGAAAAAAAATCATTTAAATACTTAAAAACGTTTTTGCCTTTCTCTTGTGTTTTATGCTCTGTTCCAGGTGAGTGTGCAGTTTGATGTTCGTCCAGATATCTGTGTGTCCGGTACGTCTCCTGAGAGTGTGTCCAGACTGCTGGGTGAGCTGGCGCAGTACGGCACACACTACCTTCGGCTCAGCCGCTTCTCTCTGAGCAGTGACAGTCAGAAGGGACTCGTCTTCCAGGTAACATGTGCTGTTAATATTAACGCTGCTTCAGGCAGATGTTTAGGACTGATCTAGGGTCAGCTTTATTTTTTACACATGTGTATGTGTTTCCCAGGCTTTCACAGGTTGTCTGCGGCGGTACCTGCATTACTACAGAGCATGTGTGTTGAGCACCCCTGCCTCTCTGAGTCTTCTAACAATCGGCTGTCATTTCCGTAAACTGGGGCGTCAGCTCAGGTAAATAACAACTATCCCCCCTCATCCAGATAACTGTGATTATTGTAAATTCTTAATAAATCAAAAATATTCAATGTCCCTGGTCGTATTGTGCATGATTCATCCATTCAAGTTATTTTAAATAAAACGATGTTTGTCTTTGTAATCATTATTTAAAATGAAACCACTTTCTCTGCTTCTGAAATAACGTTTCGCTGTATATTTTGTTTGCATTGATCAGGTATCTGTCAGAACTGTGTTGTGTGGATGAAATCACTGGTGTTGGACGAGCTACATTTCCTGTAGTAAGAAACCCTCTCATTGGACACTTCAGATATATATTTGAGAAAAATGTCAGATTTGCGTTAACAAAAACAATTCTGTAATTTACTGAATTTTAAAACATTGACAAATAATTCTAAATTCTTTCAGTGATTTTGACAGATAAAAAAATAAGGTGTCTGGTTTGTAGCTTTTTTTTCCTGCTTTAGAAACATTCTCTCACATTAAAGGAAGTTAACGGAGATTAAAATTAAATGGTTAGAAAATAAAGTTTAAAGTGTCCCTATGAAAATTAACTGGAAGATAAATTTGAAGTGTAGTTCAATTGAGTAGTTCATGCAATATTGTTTGTGAAATATAGTGACATTGTGAAAGCAGAATAAAAATAATGTATTTAGACATTCATTTCTATTTTTTCTTGTTTTTGATCAACAATTGAGTGTAAAAAACAGAAAGGGTATTGAAAGTGACATTATTCAATGATAAATGGATTGCGTGGATCTTGTCTTTGGACACACATTACATGCAATGAGTCAAATCAAACTTCAAATCCCAAAACAGAGATATTTTTCTCCAATATACTGCTCAAATCACTGGTAAGTGAAATCTCTAGCCTACATAGATAATCACAGATGGAGAGTTGTGTATACAGTATAGTAAAAGATCAATCTTGGGATTTAAGAATGGATATTGAGATCATTCTAACGAAGACCTATAAATGCATTATAAAATCAATATTTTTGATCAGTCCTTTTTGCCATCTTGTGATGTATCAAGGTGACATTAAAAATAACATATGTTACAATATTTTACTACAACCTTGTTAGTCAAAGAGTCGGACAAAGATAATTTGTAGCGCAACTTCTGCGAAGACTGTTTTCAACACAAGTGTGTTGCAGGTGTCTGGAGGCGTTTGTGTAACTGGAAGTGTAATGTGTGTGTGTGTGTGTGTGTTTGTTCAGGGTGTGAAGCTGCTGTCGTATCTGTATAATGAAGCACAGAGTAACTGCAGTAATGAGAATCATCCTGTGCTGCTGTCTCTGTTGAAGAGCAGCTGTGAGCCATACACACGGTGAGACACTCTTCTAGATTTTTAACATTTATTTACAATCTACATGGACTGTTTAGGTGGGGGAAAACAACATGAACTGTGCCTTTTGGAGTGAACCCCAGAACAGGATTTACCAGCCTGATCTCATGAAATTACGTCCGTCATTACTCGTTTCGCTGCAGTTTCCGTGTGAAATGTCCAGTTGGGGGCGCCAAAAGCGAGTGAAATGGTGTCGTAATCAGACAATCATGTTTTTTAGGTGAATGTTTGAATGTTTTAGGTTAGGGAGGATTAAAAAGTACCTCCCCAACCTAAAAGTTAAACCTAAACCTAACCCATAGTGTCCTAAAAGCAAATCCAACATGAAAAGCAAGTTTACTTTTTCAATCACTTAGTTTCTATGACACTTTCGTCTCACATGTCAGCTTGTCTGGGCTCGAACCACGGACTACCGAGTTCAAAGTCCAACACTTTTTCAGTTGAGCTACCGTGGATGCTGTAAAGTCTGTAAATGTAGGTGGTCTGTAATACAAGCTTTAAAAGGTGTTGTTTTTTTAAAAGTAGAAGTGTTATCATAACATAGCAGTGTGTGAGTAATAGAGCATAAAATAAGTGTTTATATTGTCACAGTCTGCTGTTGTACTTGTGATTTTTGTGAAAGTGAATAAAAAGCACAGCTGTTGTAGCGCCTCTAGTGTTCATTTCACCAGGAAACTGCGGCTAAATGCAGAATGGCGTGTTTGCTAAAATTTTTGTTATAGAAAAGTTTGTTCTGTGAGACTAGGTTGGGATTTACTGATGAAAATAAACATGTATTTCCCATCTCAAATTGTCTTAAAGAAGCTCAATGGACAAGGCCAAAACAAAAACTATAAAACGGCTGAGATATTTCAACTTTGACTTTTTAACAATGTGTCAGTGAAATATGCTATCAAGTAAAAGTAATAGCGTGGTAATGTGTGTTGTAGGTTTGTTTCAGACTGGGTGTATGGTGGAGTCTTCCGTGATGTGTATAAAGAGTTCATGATTGAGGTCAATGAAGATTATTTGACTTACAGAGGTGAGTTTTACTGCAGATTCCTCATGAAAGTCTCAATCCTAGGATGGATGGCTAGATGGAGAAACCAAAACATCTGTTTAAACATTATTCTGTACTCAATCTGTCTATCTTTTCATGCAGATAAAAATTTTTGGACACAGGGCTACACTCTCATTTCACGTGATGCTGAGGACTGTGTACCCGTGTTTCTCAAACACATCGCGAATGACGTGTACGTGTGTGGAAAAACAATCAACCTGCTGAAAATCTGCTGCCCTAAGGTGCCTTTTGAATGCTTCATAATAATGGACACTTCTATTTCATAAAATTAAGACTTGGAAACTAGACCAGAGACTTGGATGATCTAACACTCTGTTTTGTCCGTGAATCAGCACTACATCTTCTGGTCGGATGTGCCAGTGCCCAGGATCGCTGTGACGTTTTCTCTACAGGAAGTAGAGGAGATTGAGAGAGACTGCGCCGTGTACCGTGGTCGAATGGAGACGATTGCCAGGCACAGCGCCATTAGCAGGGAGGAACAGGTACTGCACCTGTCATGAAGCTTTTTGAATGATGAGTTCATTTGTGAAATTGCTTGTTTGAAGGAAAAAAAATCATAATTTATTCAATTAATATCAAATGAAGTTAATGGAATTCTTTCATTTGAACTAGTGACCTACAAAAGTATTTCATATTAATTTCACCTCTTAAAGTTTCTTTACAATTTATAAAAATCCTAAAACTTCCAAGTATATTTTAGATTTTGAGTCACAGATGTTCAGTGTGGACTTTGCATCTCACTGTGTGTCAACAAATGAATAATGTTATATTTTTTATTAAAGGGACAGTCCACCCAAAATTGAAAAATCTCAGAAAAAGATTAAGAAAATATCTCAGATCTGTAGGTCCATACAATGCAAGTAAATGGTGATCAGACCTTTTGTAGCTCCAAAAATTACAAAGGAAGCATTTAAGACTCCAGTGGTTTAATCCATGTCTTCAGAAGTGAAATAATAGATCTGGGTGAAAAACAGATCAATATTTAAGTCCATTTCTTTTCTAATTCTCCACTTTCACATGTGGTGCCTGTTTAGTTTGAGTTTTAGTTTTAGTTAAGTGAAAGTTAAAATGGAGATTTAGAGTAAAAAAAAAGGAGTTAAATATTGTTCATCTTCTCTCCCATGCCTATTATATTGCTTCTGAAGACATGGATTTAAACACTGGAGTCGTATGGATTACTCTTTTGTTTCCTTTATGTGATTTATGGAGCTACAAAGGTCTGATCACTATTCACTTGCATTGTATGGACCTAGAGAGAAGAAAGAAAGTCATACACATCTGGAATTCAATGATGAGAATTTTTCTTTTTGGGTGAACTATCCCTTTAACAAAGTTAAAACACTTTAGTGTTTTTGACTGTTTTGAGAGACCCAGTAACAGTGTCGAGCTGATGGTCACAGAAGAGATTTTAAAAACCTGGTTCAGTAACCCAGTTTCATCAGGACGCTCTGACCTCTCGTCTAAAACCAGCTGTTCTGTTTTCTGTAAAGTCTCTCTTCCTTATTTTTTTCTCTTTTTTCCCCCCTCCAAACTCTTCTTCCGTTAGGCCCTGCGCACTGAAAGGGCTCGACAGGAGCTCATTAACCAGGTCCGAGTGTCCGCGGCCAAAACCCTGGAGAGAATCAGAGGTCAGGAATCTTTCCCCTCCAACCCCATTCTCACACACACACACACACACACACACACACACGCCTTACACTCATTCAAGTCTCACATGGTCGGACTGTTTAATTCTGGTTCACATTGAAGCTTATCCTGTTCATGAACCGCCCACTTAAATAGGAAAAGACATATGACCAATGTGATATGAGACATAAAAGTGATTAACCGAAGTTTGCTTTTAGGTAATAAGCTAATGGCACCACAGTCTCCGTAAAGGTTGTAAAGACAACGGCAATAAAAGAATCACAGAAACCTTGCAAACTTTTTTTTAATCTTATTCTTCCTTAAAAGCATCGTAGAAGTGATCAGATGGTGGTGAAGCCATATAAAGCTTCATAGTGTATAAAGCGCTCATTATCCAGTTTATGAGTTGTCAAAAGGAACTCACTCAATAATTGCTTAAGAGTCTGCACCAGATCAAAATCTGTTTATGATTGTCCCAGGAGTGCTCACAACTATTCACCTTGTGAAGGTGAAGCATTACTTATCAGAACAAACAGACAGAGGGGGTCCTTCCCCACTGAGGTTGATGAATGGAGATCAGACAGTATATATAGGGTCTACAGCTGTGCTCTCTCTCGCCCCCTGCAGGCTGCCAGGTGTCACAGCGTCTGGCTGAAGAGGCCCAGAAGAGAGAGCGATTCGAAGAGATGAAACAGCAGCTGGAGCTGGACCAGGAGGTGAGGAATGTGTGTGTGTGTGTGTGTGTGTGTGTAAGGATTAAATTAAAGTTCTGTCATTATTTGCTCACAACTCGAATTTTGAAAAATGTTCATGCAGCCCTTTTCATTATAACAACAGTTAAGCTCTTAAAGAGATATTTGACCCAAAAATGAAAATTCTCTCAACATTTACTCACCCTTATGCCAAATGAGATGTGTTTGACTTTCTTCTGCAGAGCTCAAATGAAGACTTTTAGAAGAATATCTAAACTCTTTTTGTCCAGACAATGAAAGTGAATGGGTGCCTAAATATTGATGCTACAGAAAGCACATAAATGCAGCATAAAAGTAATCCATAAGACTCCAGTGATTAAATCAATGTCTTCAGAAGTGATATGATAGGTGTGGGTGAGAAACAGATCAATATTTATGTCCTTTTTACGATAAATCTCTACTTTCACTTTCACATTCTTGTTGTTGTGTTTTTGTTGATTCACATTCTTCATGCATATCACCCCCTACTGGGCAGGGAATTTTTTTTTTGCAAAAAAGTACTTAAATATTGATCTGTATAAAATATCACTTCTGAAGTGATGGATTAAAACACTGGAGTCATGTGGATTACTTTTGCTGCATTTATGTGCTTTTTGTAGCATCAATATTTAGGCACCCATTCACTTGCATTGTATGAACCTACAGAGCTGAAATATTCTTCTAAAAGTCTTCATTTTTGTTCTGCAGAAGAAAGAAAGTCATACATATCTGGGATGGCATGAGTGTAAACGATGAGAACATTTTCATTTTGGGGTGAACTATCCCTTTAAGATGGGGATGGGAAAAAAGAGCTGCAAGAAGATTCTTCAAGATTCTTCTTTGGTGTCTCTTGGAAAACAAAAACCAACATGCAGGATTGGAATGTAACTGCCAACAGGAGCAGTTCTGACTATATGAATGTGGTTTCAGTGGCGTAGTACTGTAAGACGGAAAGAACAGGAAGATGATTTCAGTTACGCTCGAGAGCTCAGAGACCGAGAACAGAGACTGCAGGCCCTCGAGGAGCAGCTGGAGCGCCGGGCACGGTAAGGCCATCAGGGGACGGCATTCAGGAACACACATGAAAAAATACAGTTATATGAAGGCTAGAGATTCTAACGTGCATATCCAGATGGTGCGTTTTCAATGTCTGTACTTGCTATCAGGATGGACCTGATCGCTCAATACAGTCAGTTATCAGAAGCGGCTGCCAGACGTGAGCTCAGAGCCATGTGGAAGGTACAGAGGATGAAACTTGATGAGCACAGAGTGAACTTCCTGCAGCGTGACCAACAAAGCATACAGGTCTGACGTTACACATCAGTTGTTTGGTTGAATTCCAGTTGCACCAAATCTGATTAATTTAATTTCAAACAGCAAATAAATGTGGCTGGGTGCATTTTTGTAATCAGTTTGTGCTGCTAGTATGAACAAATCCTTTGAGCGCTTGCAGGACTCGAAAATAAGGACTGCCCCGGGGCCAGTGTGAGAGAGGTTTGTGCCAGGTGCATGAACTGTCACTTGCCAAATCAGGCCAGTGTTGCATTTATAACGTTAGTATTAGCAGACAATGAGCGAGGGGAAAAAAAAGAGCACAAAAAAAAAAACACTGAGCGAACAAACTCTAACCGAGCACTTTGAGATGAGAGAGCATGGTTATATTTAGCTCGCAAAGACGCGTGAGTGCATAATACACTGGACGTGGTGAGGCACAGTCGCGTGAGCGCACAAGAGCATGCAGATAGTGAGCACGCTCTCCTAGAACTGTCCTCACTTATTTCCAAGTGTCTTAGCAGCAGCAATTACCAATTGTGTAGAATATAGCAGGGAAAAAACCCCACTTCAGGATTTCTCAGCAGGATTGCACTTCTTATGCTACATTTTATGTATCCATGCACATTATTCACAGTGAGTAAAAATCCCAATTTTTTTCAGTTTAACATGTTGCTGAAAATTAGTAATCCACATATTGGAACACATGAAATCAACAGTTTATTTCTGTTGGACTGTCCATCCTAACGTGCACTCATAAAGGGACAGAGCGCAAGTATTGTTCCCATAGTAAAAAAAAAAAAACATATTTTCTGTCATTATTTCGCCTTTATAGATGAAGCACTTATTGAAACCCAATAAATGTTGTTTATACACGTGGCCGGAAATCATGCGCTGCTCAGTATGCAAAATGTAAGGCAACGTTTAAATGAGTAATGTTTCAAAACGTTATCATGAATTCGATATGATAATGCCATTTGATATGACAAGAAGCAATATCACTTCGGCTATTGTTATTTTCTGAGCTGTTCAGCAGCAGGCTGGAGATGACTAACACACCTGTTACATTTCTCATTTCTGTAGCCTACAGGTATTTTCTTTCAGTGATTTGAGTGTCAGTCAGTTTTGGTTTTGTTTAGGTTGTCTAATTTTGTCTAAATGGCATGACGGCTGAGGTTAATATGATGTATTTATGAATCTATATCTGTAAAGCACTTACAGTAGATGGAGTTACATTAGGCATAAAGCACATCTTGCAAATGTGATACAATTTGGGGGGAAATGGTCTTAACAATGTAATATATACTGAATATAAAAATATATAGCTTCGGACACATTATTTTAAAGCCATGATGGTAAAAACAGCTATTTTAATTTTTTTTTTGTTTGGGCCAGTGAAAATGTTGGCAGGGCAAGTAAAAATCTAATGCACTGGCCTGACTGGGCCATTAGAAAAAATCCTTATCCTTAGCATCTCCTGTAAACATAACATTCTGAAATAAAGAGACGGGGGCAGTCTTTATATGAGCTGTCATAAATGTTTTCTGTTTAGGCGAAATTGGAAAAGTTTCCTCTTGGTCATGCGGGCCCACCTCCAGAAACATCCCACCAAAATGAGCATTCACACGAAGATACTGAGGTCGGTGTTCTGTTCTTTCCATATAAACACGTTCCCCTTATGCATGTGATTTCTGATTCTTTGTCTTTACAAACACTCTTACATAGAGCTACAGATAACACCTGCCAGTTAAGATTCCTTCTGTAAAGAACTTCAGAAAACAAAACACTGAATTTTGTCTTTAAAATTCTCAAAAGTGCTGATCTGTTATCATATATCTGTTTTATATCTATACAATTACACAGAACTAAATCAAAACTGATCATAAATCAGCATCTTGACACACTCGCATACAATCCGAAGATGAATGTCTACCAAAACCTGTTTGTGTTTATTGTATTCATTTTAATCTCAGCTGTCTGAGCAACAGAATCAAACAGTGCAAGCTGAAGATCCTGCTATCCCAGAATTCTCTTCTCTTCCCTGCCCTCCAGGCATTGTTGGAACTCAACCTCTGACATTAGAAAAAACTGACATCGCTAATTTCCTCCCCAAGCCTCCATGCAGTCCTAAAAGTGGTGCCATGACCCGGGCCCTCCATGACATTGGCTCAGACTTGCCTGAATCCACAGGAAGTACTTTTTCCATTCTGCAAAATTCTGATCGTGTCCTCTCCCCCGAGAAACCCTGCCCACAGTTTCCACACCCATCATCCTCCCACATACGTATTGGAGAAAACGTCTCGGAGGTACCACAGTCCGTCCCTACTCCTAGTCTGCATGGACAAGTGTCCAAGTCAAGCTTCCAGTTAGGCCAGTTCACTGCAGAGGTGCCCCTAGATCAGCCAAAAGCTAGTGCTCATGGACATCCTTCAGACAGCTCTGTACAGCTGGGCGACTCTACTGCCTCAGGGCAGAACAAGTACTCAGCCCACTTGGAATTAGATACCCCCACCCAAACCACTGAAGAGAGACCTTGTAAGGCAGAAAAAAGGAGCCAAAATGCAGACGGACAGGTGGCAGAAGAGACCGGAAAAGCACCCACGGTGGCCAGCATGGGTTCAGAGCCAAAGCAGGCCGCCCAGGAACCAACAGAGGAAGCAAAGTCCTTTGGGAATGTCAGCAAGCCGGAGGAAGATCATTCTATGTCTCCTCTCATCAGCTTCCATGACACGTACTCTGGTACCCATATGCCATTCCCTGATGTCCGTAACGATGCCTCCAATTCCCATTTAAGGCTAGGAGAACACATGTCTTTAGTAGCCCCTAACGTCCATGGTCATGCCAATGATGCACATGTAAGGGTAGGCGAGCACGTTTCTGAGGTAGCTACCCCCGTCCCTTCCCCTGGCTTCCATGGCCACGCCTCAGACACCCATATAAGGGTAGGTGAACATGTTTCAGAGGTAACTTCCCCCGTCCCCATCCCTAACATTCACTGCCATGCCTCTGATGCCCATATAAGTTTAGGTGAACACATTTCTGAGGTAACTATCCCTGTACCTGTCCCTAACATCCATGGCCACGCCTCTGATGCCCATATAAGGGTAGGTGAACACTTTTCGGAGGTAACTACCCTCATCCCTGCCCTTAACATCCATGGCCATGCCTCTGATGCCCATATAAGGGTAGGTGAACACATTTCGGAGGTAACTACCCTCTTCCCTGCCCCTAACATTCATGGCCACGCCTCTGATGCCCATATAAGGGTAGGTGAACACATTTCGGAGGTAACTACTCTCATCCCTTCCCCTAACATCCATGGCCACGCCTCTGATGCCCATATAAGGGTGGGTGAACACATTTCAGAGGTAACTACTCTCATCCCTGCCCCTAACATTCATGGCCACGCCTCTGATGCCCATATAAGGGTAGGTGAAAATGTTTCTGAGGTAACCGCCCACATTTTCATCCCTAACATCCATGGGCATGCCTCTGATGCCCATATAAAGGTGGGTGAGTTTGTTTCAGATCTCGCTGACTCTCGCCCACGCTGGAGCAAACATGGGCACTCTTCGGACAGCACCCTTAATGTGGGTTGTGTGATGCCAGTTACAACCCCTTCACCCTTCTCATTGCCTGGCAGTGCTTTCGGGCATTCATCTGACTCCACCCTGGGCATGGGATGTGTGGTTCGGGGGGAAGTTTTGCCCCATGCCCCTTTGCCCGGCAGCACTTACGGACACTCTTCAGACTCCACGCTAATAGTTGGGTGTGTTGTATCGGGGGTTGACCCTCAACCCTCTCCCCTGCCTGGCAGTGCGTATGGACATTCCTCACAGTCAAGCTTGGGTATCGGGTGCATGGTCAGTGGTGTTGAAACCACTCGGCCAAACTTTATTCCCGGCAGTGCCCTTGGGCATACCTCAGACTCTGCTCTTGGAATGGGCTGTGTGGTTGGAGGTGTGGTACCTGGGAGCTTGTATGGTGATGGACGAATGGACAAATTGGACCCAGCATCAAAGAAACCATACAACACAGAGACCCAGGGTGAGAACTTTTGCTAAATAGATTACTGATGTGCTGTATCTGTTTGACGAAAGGCATAAATGATCATTTTGGTTGGACTTTTGAATTCTCACTTTCCACAATATATTTGCAACTTTAAAACAGCAATAGGCAACGAAAAGTATTAACATGTATTTTGAGTGGTTTTATAGCACCATCCATTAAAAATAGCAATTTTTGACATTTTACTCATATAGCAAATGCAACCCCCCAAGCAATATTTTGCTTTAAATGGGGCAATTTATCTTAAATAAAGGCTAAGGCTAATATATTTTTACATGCACATAAGTCAGCGATTCCCAAATTGGTGATACGTGCACCCCAGGGGGGTACGTAAACAGGTTCCAGGGGATGTGCGAAAAGAATTGGATATAGCTTTGTTTAACCTATAAAACAAAATGTATAACTTTAAATAAAAAATAATAGGGATTAAAGCTGGATAAAAATACAGGTTTTACTATTAAAGGAATAGTTCTCCCAAAAAAAAAAATTCTCATCATTTATTCACCCTCATGACATCCCAGATGTGTATGACTTTCTTTCTTCAGCAGAACTCAAACTAAGATTTTTAGAAAAATATATCAGCTTTGTAGGTCCTGCAAGTGAATGGTGATTAGATCTTTGTAGCTCCTAAAAGGACATAAAGGAAACATAAAAATGATCCATGAGAGACTTTTTTTACTCTAAATCTCCACTTTAACTTTCACTGTCAGATGTAAAAGTGGAAATTTAGAGTAAAAAAATGACTTGACTTTCTCACCCACACTTTTTATAGAGTTTGCTTCTAAAGACATGGATTTAACTAATGTCTTGTGGATTATTGTTGTGTTTTTATTTGTTTGATTGCAATGCAGTGCCCCCTAATGAGCTGTTCTCCCTGGATGAGGGTCTCTCTGCCTGGGCTCTGGGATTGGGCCTGTCCCCTAAAGAGAGTCCAGAAGATCACTATCTTCTCAGCCTGGCCTCGCAATATCAAGCTGAGCAGTACCAGGACTCGTACGGCCTGATGAGTGAGTAGAGCTACCTGCACTTACCGTTAACTACTTCTACCATGTGTTCTACTTCAGATTTTTGTTTCATGGTTTGAGAAACCGAGAGCTTTTTCTGTTCGTTCCTTGTCTAGCTGCGGCCCCAGAATCCGAACTTCTGCAGCAGGTGACACGGGGTCCTAATGGGTTACCCGTTGATCTCTCCCTGCACCATGCCACAGATGCCACTGCTGTTCAACTCAGTGAGATGATGCCACTTCCTGTTCTCATGAAACACTCGGTCACCACTCCACTGATAACACAGTATGTACACTTCAAACAGCACAGTAATCTGTTATGCTTCAAAAAGGCCCTCATTTTATAAGCGCTTTATTAGAAAACCCCTTTCTCTTGCTTTCTCTCAGTGTGTCTATGGTGAATAAGGCAGTGGTGGATTATTTTTTCGTGGAGTTGGGTGTGGAGAAGCATTTCGAGACTCTGAGGCATTTCCTGTTAATGGAGGATGGAGAGTTTGCACTGTCTCTGAGCGATCAACTTTTCGAGAAGGTTTGAATTTATGAAAGTCTTTTCGATTTGACACATTGATCTTACAAAAACACAGTGAAGTTCTGTAAAATACATTGCACCTGAATATACAAGTCACACGTGATTAAAATCGAGTTGATAGAAAAAAACACAGATAAGTTGCATCTGCAGGACCTTTAGGATGACCAAAAAAAAAATGCAACTTGTATTCTAAAAAATACATTCAAAGTCCAAAAAAGAGGGCACGTCTCTTAGATCTCTGCATGTCTCTCTGTCTTTCTTTCTCTGGGTAAGTTCGGAATAGCATACCTACAAATTTTGTATAATTTGTTTTACATTTACAACTTTGCCAAAAAAAAGCATACAAACAGAGTGCATTGCATGGAATACTGTATCCTACAATACACTCAACTAAGTTGAATAAATTAGAAGTAACATCAACCACAAATTTAACGTCTCCTTGTTGACCCATAATTTGATCGAACTCCCCCCAAAAAAATTTTTTTTAACTAAATTAAATTATAAATGTAAAAAACTGATCATAATGATATATATCATGATATGAGTAATTTTTATCACGATATCGATATATCACGATACGAGTAATTTATATCATCATAATGATGTATATCATGATATGAGTAATTTTTATCACGATAACGATATATACCACGATATGAGTAATTTTGTATCACAATAACGATATATATCACGATACGAGTGATTTTATATCACGATAATATATATATCACGATGAGTAATTTTATATCACGATAACGATATATATGACGATATGAGTAATTTATATCATCATAATGATATATATCATGATATGAGTAATTTTATATCACGATAACGATATATCACGATGAGTAATTTTATATCACGATAACGATATATCACGATGAGTAATTTTATATCACGATAACGATATATATCACGATATGAGTAATTTTATATCACGATAAGGATATATATCACGATATGAGTAATTTTATATCACGATAACGATATGAGTAATTTTATATCACGATAACGATATATCACGATGAGTAATTTTATATCACGATAACGATATGAGTAATTTTATATCACGATAACGATATATCACGATGAGTAATTTTATATCACGATAACGATATATATCACGATATGAGTAATTTTATATCACGATAAGGATATATATCACGATACGAGTAATTTTATATCACGATAACGATATATCACGATGAGTAATTTTATATCACGATAACGATATATATCACGATATGAGTAATTTTATATCACGATAAGGATATATATCACGATATGAGTAATTTTATATCACGATAAGGATATATATCACGATACGAGTAATTTTATATCATCATAATGATGTATATCATGATATGAGTAATTTTTATCACGATAACGATATATACCACGATATGAGTAATTTTGTATCACGATACGAGTAATTTTGTATCACAATAACGATATATATCACGATACGAGTGATTTTATATCACGATAATATATATATCACGATGAGTAATTTTATATCACGATAACGATATATATGACGATATGAGTAATTTATATCATCATAATGATATATATCATGATATGAGTAATTTTATATCACGATAACGATATGAGTAATTTTATATCACGATAACGATATATCACGATGAGTAATTTTATATCACGATAACGATATATATCACGATATGAGTAATTTTATATCACGATAAGGATATATATCACGATATGAGTAATTTTATATCACGATAACGATATATATCACGATATGAGTAATTTTATATCACGATAACGATATATATCACGATATGAGTAATTTTATATCACGATAACGATATATATCACGATATGAGTAATTTTATATCACGATAACGATATATATGACGATATGAGTCATTTTATATCACGATAACGATATATATCACGATAACGATATATATCACAATATGAGTAATTTTATATCACGATAACGATATATATCACAATATGAGTAATTTTATATCACGATATGAGTAATTTTATATCACGATAACGATATATATCACGATATGAGTAATTTTATATCACGATAACGATATATATCACGATAACGATATATATCACGATATGAGTAATTTTATATCACAATATGAGTAATTTTATATCACGATAACGATATATATCACGATAACGATGTATCACGATAATGTAAAACAAATTTACCAATCAGAATAAAGTATTATAGAGAGCAATGTTGTAATAAAAGTGCTTTATAACGTGCAGCATGTGAACGTTTTGTAAATATGTGTGTGTGTGTTTAGTTGGGCAGTGGTCAGACTCCTGGGGAACTGTTGACGCCGCTGGTGTTGAACTCCATTCTGAACAAAGCGTTACAATACAGCGTCCACGGCGACAGCGACCTGGCATCTCACTTTACATTTGCACTGCGATACCTCCCTGAGATCTTCCACCCTCATGCTCCAGACTCACTGAACTGTCTGGAGCTCCGCTACAAGGTATAGAGATGTGTTCTGTCTTCGTATCTTCTCTTTCGTGAGCTGGACAGATTATCACAATCTCTCTCTCTCTCTTTCTGTCTGTAGGTGGACTGGCCGGTGAACATCGTCATAACAGACAGCTGCCTGAATAAATATAACAGGCTGTTCTCCTTCCTGCTGCAGCTGAAACACATGGTGTGGTCCCTTCGAGATGTCTGGTTTCACCTCAAGAGGACCGGTGAGATTTCTGTCCATTCATTTCCTTTCTCTATCGCATACTGTGTACCAAATAAACGTGTCCTGCTCAAACTCTCAACATCATACTAAATTTCTATTAGTTTAGTGCATGTGAGTGACCGTTCACAAAGTGAAGAGCGCTTCAAATCAGTCACACCATTAGGGTTTATTGCAATGGAGGATGCTGCCTTATAAGGTAGCAGTCTATGTAGGCAGCTACTGGTACATGCAGACAGCTAGGCAGCTCATTAGGGTTTAAAACAGAGAATGAAATTGAACAATTGCTCTCTCCTCCCTCTCAGCGTTGGTGAAAGGTGCTGGTCGCTCCATTCAGTTTCATCAGCTTCAGCTGTACAGACACGAGATGCAGCACTTTGTGAAGGTCATCCAGGGTTACATCGCTAATCAGATACTTCAGGTGTCCTGGAGTGAGTTTACACACAAACTGAGCAGCGCCAACGACCTGGATGCCATTCACCGCACACATGCAGAATACCTCAACAGAGCCATCTTCAGGTGAGAGGAAACCACACACAGTTCTGAACAGCACTGAACTCCTACTGTTTCATGTTTTTAATAAGCCCAAAGCTATTGTCTATTTCCACATTTAACCCTTGTGTTGTGTTTTCACTAACACATAAGATTGTTTATACATTTCTCATTTTGCATATGTTATCACAAGATATTGCATTAGATCATTTTAACAATTCATTTTTTAGTAATTGTGATAATGTTTTTAAAAAATGTTTATTGATAGAATTTGTATTAATAGAAGGATTAATTGAACTGAGCTTATACTAGGCCAGTGGAGGTCACTCCCTGTGAAAAAATAAATAAATAATAATGAATACAAATTAACCAACCACTTGCTTGCTCTGAACAAAGTAGGTGTCATTTTAATGCCTTGAATCTGGAGTTTACAATGCATATATTTGATCCTACCAATTCATAAATAATGCTTTTTAATTGGCTGACAAATGAGTTCTGTTCTCATAATTTGCAAATTTGTTATCACAGCAATTATATTTATAGTTGGTAAAGCGATTAAAAAAGGTGATATGTGTTATTTATCATTGGACCGGTCTCAATTAGTAGAATGCAGTGAGTGAATTTGTTTCACTCATTCAAACTGCAGTGAGTATTAGTGTATGAAATTCCCACAGACACACATACTGTAAATACAAGTGTCGTTTTTCCTGATTACTTCCCGAATCACACATATAATATTGACAATGACATATTGTACCTTACAGCAGACTATCCCGATTCAAACGAGCCCAAACGCAACATAATATGATGAGTAGATCTTAAGATATTCCTCAAAGAGTGTATATGGAAAGATGATGCTCACAAGTGCACATCGACACATGATGTGTGTGTGCGCGCGCACATGTCCGAGGACTTTGTGTGTGCAAACACACATTCACATATGTGGTCATCTAAAGGACTGCGATGCTCCTGAACACTTTCTGTAATCCATTCGTTTCTAGTGGCCGGTCGTTTTTGACTGGGAACACAACAAGTGTAACAAAGTGAAATAACCAATATAATGTATAGAAATTGGTCCACATTTTTTCAGTGTGTTTTCAGATACCATATATGAACAAAGTCAAGGAATTTTATTCTAATTAGGTTAAGTAAAAAATATATATATTTTAATCCTAAAAGAAAAAAAAACGTCTGGGTCAAAATGAACGGAACACAACATAAGGGTTAAATAAGATTTTCAATGTGGTCTCAGACTTTTAAAGCACATTGTTTTATTTAAGATAAAGCAACAAAAGAAACTTAGAATTTTAAAATGTAAATATAATTTAATTTGTAGAGATAAAAAAAACCTATGTCTGCTATACTTTTGCCGTAGATTGGCAAATTTGCGACCTTAAATTGCACCTTTTATTGGACAAAATAACTGAAAAATAAAAGTATTGTTTACTCATCTCATTTATTAGTAATGATAATATATATATATGGCAACACTTAATAAGATTACATTCGTTAACGTTAGTTAATACATTTGGTATCACAACCGATTTGTTAATTAAAACATAGTTGTGCATTGTTAGTTCGTAATGCATGAATTAATGTTAATGTATAAAACTTGTAATGTTAATAATGTATTAATATATGTTGAAATTAACATATAAAGATTCCTAAATGTTGAAAAAGTTACTGCTCATTGTTAATTCATGTTAACTAATGTAGTTATTAATATTGTAAAGTGTTACCATATATACAAAATATATTTGTATACAAGTAATAATTTTCATACATAAAATAAGCTCTGGAAGAATAATGGTAAAATGCTGCCAAATGTAGGACTGTTAACTAAAATCTCAGACGATTCTTTTTACGTTGGTTTGTAATGGCGTAGAATCACCCATATACCTTTTGTCGTTCACAACTTTCTCTTCTGTTTCTGCTAATTTGGCTTCTCTTCTCTCACAGGGGTTTGTTGACGGACAAAGCGGCTCCCGTTATGAACATCATTCACAGCATCTTCAGTCTGATCCTGAAGTTCCGCGGGCAGCTCATCGCACAGCCGTGGCAGCTCCAGCAGGGGGAGCCGGTGCACCCCAGTTTCATCGCAATGCAGCAGTCATACAACACCTTCAAGTACTACTCGCGCTTCCTGTTCAAAGGTGAGCCATTCACACAGGTGTTTCATCAGATATGGCCAAAAACTGCAGTCACCAGTGAGAGAAAGATCAGAGTTCAGTGGGTGATTAGAGTTTCACAGCTGCCTGCTCTGTCTTCACATTCACCTGTAGAGCAAATCAACAACCAAGCTATTCATCATCATACATTAGGTGAGAAATGCAGGAAGCTAAGATGTCATAGTAAAACAACAGCAAGTCCTCCTATAATGTTCGTCAAGGCTTAAAATTCATATTATAATTTTTCATGACACCACCCTCTCTCTGACCCTTTGAAACGTCTACATCTAAATGACCAGATGTAGCTCTTGGCTCCACCAAGTTTTTGAATACTTAATAGGTTTGATGCAAACACAGGTGGTCTTATGTTAACTTTCCCATGGTTATGACTGATTTTGGGAGCTTTGCATTGTGAAAGGCACACGTCTACACTGTATATCAAACTCTTGTTTTTAATTAAAAAGAGCAAGAAGCTTTCTTTTATCCCAAGCTAAATCCCAGTTTATGTTTGTTTTTCACAGTGGTGACCAAACTGGTTGATAAAGGCTATCAGCCTCATCTGGAGGACTTCCTGTTGCGGATCAACCTTAATAATTACTACAAAGACGCTTGATTCTCATGTGTGAATTTAGTCCCTTCTGTGCCCGCTTCAGTATTGACATCAGCCATTTGGTCAGTATTCCTTCTGTGTATGTTGGATAGTCAAAGGATCTACGATTATGTACCTGACTGAAATGGAGACTGTTTAGATGTTTTTAGCTGAAAATGTTGTGTAAAATAAAATACTTAGTTTGCATTATTTCAGATTGAACATTTGCACAACTCTAAAAGGATGTTAGAAATGCTCACAAAGCTTTATTCAAGAGTTTTACATTCTGAAAAGACAGACATGAGCAGAACCTGACAGTCCAACAAAAATAACTGGCGCACATCTTTGTAAACAATTATATCTTTCATTTTTTTACCCAGCATGGTTCATGCTCATCGCAGATGACATTTCAAATGGTTATTGAGGCATATTAGTTTCATACACATACATTGAGATCTCAATCTGCATTTCTAAAATAACTTCACCATATTATAATTGTAAACAGTTCAACTTCATGAAAATCACTTTCAGGGACTAGATGTATAACCGTAACCTTTAGTACAAACACATTATTATGGATAAATGTTCTGTACCGTTTCATGAAACGCTGTGGATCTGTAAGATACTTCAGACTGTAAATACTGAGGAAAAGCTCTAAATTAAAAGTACATACAAACACAAAATTGTAAGTAGTGGTCATACGAGCATTCAGCTGTGCGAGATGATATTAATTTGGTTCAGCGTAATTGATTTGACATACAGTTATGGAAAAACTATAGAACGATTTAGTCCCATTAACTACTGGCCCTGAGAATATTAATCTTCCCACAAAATGGATTAGTATGTATGATGATAAATTACCTCTAATTACTGCCACAATTGTGTGTTTTATTATTTATATATTTTTTAGTGTATTAACTATAAAAAGGCGTTAGAATCCAGGGCGTGCTGAGTGACTCCAGCCAGGTCTCCTAAGCAACCAATTGGCCCAGTTGCTAGGGGGGTAGTCACGTTGGGTTAACCGCCTTGTGGTTGCTTTAATGTGGGGCGCATGGTGAGTTGTACGTGGATGCCGAGAAGAATAGTGTGAAGCCTCCACGGCAACGTTCTCAACAAGTCACGTGAAAAGATGCGCAGATTGACTGTCTCAGACACTGAGGCAACTGAGATTCATCCTCCGCCACCCGATTGAGACGAGTCACTAAACCACCACGAGGACTTGGGCATTCCAAATTGAGAATTAAAAAAACAAATGTTTTAATTTTGCATTCTGAAATGGATGGTATGAGTACTGAGACACTACCACGTTATAAAATTGTGTTTTAGTTTGCGTTAGCATCTAGCTAAATTCATTACTTGTAGGCCACATCTATACTAATTTGTTTTCCCATGGATGCGGTAATGGAGTGTTTTCAAAATGTTCGGTGAAGAACAATATAATTCTAATGTGGAAGAGTAAATGTAGTGCAACAAATGCAAATTCTTTACCACAACTGAGAAATAAAAGTGTGATTGATTTGTGGGCAGTATCAGTGCAAAAAAATGCATATTTCGGAAATCGACTGAAAATTGTACGCCATCATTCTGTTAAACTATTTTCAATACATTAATTTGGGATGCAATATTCATCATCTTGTCTACTACTGTATATAGGACGGGTAGTATGCAAATTAGGATTCAGACCAGTTTTACAGAATGCACTAAATTAGTGGAACGGTGCAGGATAACGTCGCAATGCAGCCGTTATTTTCTTCAGATAATTTGCTATTATTTAATATCTTAGATACGACTGAAACAAAGAAAGTGCAAATAAAGATTCATGGTCGTACTTGCGGTGACAACCAGTAGTGTAAAATCTGAATCCCACCCCCCATATATTTTAACTATCATGAAAAATGTCTGATTGTAGTTGAAACGTGACGTTAAGAAACAGAATTAAAAAAGCAAACGTTCACCCAGAAATGAGATTTGAGAGCTGCGGCAGAGGTGCCGATTTTCAGCGAATAACGACAAAGCTATCGTCTGGCTTTAGAAGACTTGAAGTATTGCGTATAGGTCATATGGAGTTATTTTAGTGCTTTTTTTCACTTTTGGAGGTTGATGGCCTCGATCCCCATTCATCATACATGTCTGGAAGATAAAGGGTGGGTAAATACTGTGACTGGGGGAATTATTTCTCTGACCTGCAAACTGATGAATGGCATACTCAAACCATTGACCTTGCTGTTCTCTTTCGTACGAGCATTACACTAAATTGGATAAGTGCTAAAGAAGTTTGTCTTTTGTGTAGTCTGTTGGGAGATCAGGGGAGAAAAGCAGCAGGGAATATGTGTGTGTGTGTGTAATGTGTTCATCTCAAGCCTCTGACTCCTGATCTTCCAGTCCATCCCCATCGGCCATGTCACCCATCTCATTTTCCAACAGCAAAAACTTTCCATCGTTTGTCAGGGGCATTGACTTCATCAGCTGGGCCAACGCCTCAGGATCCTGATACACAAACAGTTAATCAAATGAGGCACCATGAAAACACAACTGACCTAATTTACTTCCTAACAAGTCTGTGGTATTACTATGAACAATTCATCAGTGCGAAACAACTTCACACGACGCTCCAAGAGTATATAATGCACGCAATAAAACTAAAATATTAACTGCTGTGAAAATTTGCATGGTGTGCAAAGGCCTTAAGAACTGTATGCTCCCAAATGAAAAGTTACTTTTAATCGCTTACCTTCCTTGCCTCTGAGATCTCTTTCCCCATGTTTATTGTGTAACAAATCTGTGGAAACAGCAAACATTTCAGGTGATAAATCTGGTATGAAAGCTGACATGTCAGCGTTATGTATGATTTGCAGACAGACCTTCTCTCCCTCAGTGTTGCTCTCAAACACAAACACACTGAAGGATGGTTCCCCGTCTCTGCCCTCCAGCACAAACCCCATCAGTCTGCTGTTCTCCTGATGAGCCGCAAACTGAGACACGTCCTTCAGCTGGAACTAACAGACACAGACAACATATGTGTTGCAGTTTTTAGGGAGTAACTGAATAAAAGTTGTGACAACAAACTCAGCTGTTCAGTGCAATTTCTTGCCCAATTAAGCAATTTGCTTAAAGCTGTCAAGAGATCTTAAATTAAACTAAGACCATTCCTTTAAATACAGTCTGAAATTGATCTGGCACAAAACAACGAGGATAATTAATGTAATCTAATAGTAGCATTAACCAAAAAACTAAATAAAATCATATTTCCCCATTAAATAGCTTCAATACGGTTAGCTACTTTTTGATTACCTTGTGTAGTGTATCTAGCTTCAAAAAACAAGTTTTAGTTCAGTGACTACAGCATATAAATAAATCAACACTTACACTGATTTTGGTGACTTCTGTCTGTGGATCAATCAGTCTGTTGGAGGGAACAAAAACACTTTTAAACACCCAAAAGCATCCTGTAAGAGAACACATTTTTTAAACATTGTGAGGGTTTTTTTGATGTGAGATTTCTGATGACACACCTGATGCAGGAACTAGTGACCATGAGGTGGGACTCGGTGGTTTTGAAGATGTTGTGGATTGCACGTGCGGCGAGAACCTGCCTCATGGCTTCATAGATCACTTCCTGTGTGTGACCGGCCCGAACAGCCATCGAACCCAAGAACCGCACTGCAAAGACCTGCTGCAAGAGCGAATCTGGGGATACAGAGAGAGAGAGAGATTCAACAAAGATCTCTACCATAGTACTTCCATATAAGGGAAATGTTACAAAGTGATGGTATAAGAATACTACAACACTGGTAAAAAACCCAGCTAGATCATAGATCACCCCAAAATAAGATATTATTTTTTGCAACAAGAAGATGCACCATTGTTTACTTTTTTTTTGTAACAATATTGTCAAAATAACTACACATAACCACGCTGAAAATTCTCATTACCACAATACATTCAAATATTTATATAGATTTGTAGTTGAGCTTTTTTTTGGTCATTATTCCCAAAAAAATTACCATCATAGAATGTATTAAAATCAGCATAAAATAAAGGCAGCAGAACAATTAATACCATGATGTATAAATACTAATGACTGCGATAATATTATTTTTTTCACATTACATTAATGAACAATGGAGCTTAAAAATATGCTTTATATATTTATATATTGTCAGTCAGTTGAGGTAGTTTGGGCATCTGGTAAGGAATTACCAGTTTGTACCTTTGTTAGTGTTTATCTGGTTTCCAAGCAACATTCTACTGCCTATTCCAAGAAACACGGTTAAATAACAAGCTCACCATGTGTGTCCGAACCATTGTCATCATCATCCTCCGTCTCACTGAAGGGGTTTGTGCGTCTGACGAATACAAACAGGATTATAGCACAATGTCTAGACAACATTACAACTGAGGAGAGTTAGGGGAGGACGTCAATGAAGATGTGCAGAGAGAGTAAAACTATAAACAGATTGTAAAATGATAAAACAGACCATAAAACCATAAACTACAGTCCCGATTTCTTCTATTTCTGTGTATTTTTCATACCAAGTTGTTTTAGATCATCAAACGAGATATAACATAAAACAAAGGCAAATTGAGTAAACACAAATTACAGTTTTCAAATATATATTGAAGCAAAAAAAGTTATCCAACGCCTATATCACCCATGTGAAAAACTAACTGCCCCCTTAAACTTAATAGTTGGTTGTATCACCTTTAGCAGCAACAACTGCAACCAAACACTTCCAATAACTGGAGTTCAGTCTTTCACAACACTGTGGTGGACATCTGGCTCACTCCTCTTTCCAGAACTGCTTTAGTTCAAACACACTGGAGGGTTTTCAAACATGAACTGCCCGTGTAAGGTCCTGCCACAGCATCTCAATCGGATTCAAGTCAGGACTTAAACTAGGCCACTTCAAAATTTTAATTTAGCTTCTTTTGAGCCATTCAGACGTGGACTTACTCCTATGCTTTGGATCATTGTCTTGCTGCATAATCCAGTTGCGCTTGAGCTTCTCCCTTATGTTTCATGGTACAGAGCAGAATTCATGTTTCCCTCAATTATTGAAAGTCACCCTAGCCCTGAAGCTGGATGCTTTCTCACACAATCACACTACCACCACCACGTTTGTCCATAGGTATGATGTTCTTTTTGTGGAATTCTGTGTTTGATTTACACTAGATGTAACGGGACCCCTGTCTTCCAAATAGTTCCACTTTCAACTCATCAGTCCACAGAACATTCTCCCAAAAGGTTTGAGGATCATCAAGGTGTATTTTGGCAAAATTCTGACGAGCCTTAATGTTCTTCTGTGTAAGCAGTGGTTTTCGCCTTGCCACTATTCCATGGATGTAATTTTTGCCCAGTGTTTTTCTAATAGTGGAGTCATGAACAGTGACCTTTATTGATGCAAAAGAGGCCTGCAGATCCATGGATGTTGTCCTTGGCTTTTTTGTGACTTCATGGATGAGTCGTCACTGTGCTCTTGGAGGACTTTTGGAAGGTCGGCCACTTCTGGGAGGGTTCACTACTGTGCTAAGTCACTGTGGTGCTTTGGAGTCCCAGAGTCTTTGAAATAGCTTTGTAACCCTTCTTAGACTGATGTATTTCAATCAACTTTTTCCTCATTTCTGGAATTTCTTTCAACCTTGGCATTGTGTGCTATTGGGTGAAACCTTTTAGCCAACTCATGCTGCTGAAAAATATATATTTAGGTGTTGATTTGATTGAACAGGGCTGGCAGTAATCAGGCGTGGGTGTGTCTAGTCCAGCTGAACCCCATTATATCAAAATTTGGGTATTTACTAAGGGGGCAAATACTTTTTCACACAGGCCCAGTTGGTAATGGATAACTTTTTTGCTTCAATAAATGACATTATTATTTAAAAACGGTATTTTATGTTTACTCAGACTGCCTTTGTTTTATGTTAGATTTTGTTTAAAACAACTTTGTATGAGATACGCAAAAACGCAAAAAATCGGGATGGGCAAAAACTTTTACACAGCACTGTATATTAACACTGTACACAGAGGGACAACTTTGTATTGTAGACTGCTTTTGTTCATTCAAATGACTGTTGACACTGATTTGACCTCTGACCTCGCTCCAGCTCTGTTTTGGTCCAGGAAATCTGACATGGGCAGAACAATGTCAAACTGGATTGGTGTTCCAGGAGTGATCAGATCTTCAGCCTCAAAGGCCTTCTGAGACTCTCCCGCGGCTACAGCACCTGGTTTCGCACTACAGATGTGTGAGAGAGAGAGAAACACAGATACTAGATGCACCATTTGGTTTTGAAGATTTTGTAAACTAAAGAATTAATTTGAACAAATGAATAGTAGTTTTGAATAAACAATACATAAAGGACTTGATGAATTGATATCATTGCAGTATAAATTTAGTTTGTCTTGGTCGGATATTAAATCTTAGTACCGGTCAGGATTAGGAGAACCTTCAGCTCTCTTCTCAAAACTGGTAATGGGTGTCACAGCCTGTAGAGCTGTCTGGTGCAACCTGATAGCCACAGCCTACAAATAACATCACAAACACACGTCAGACACACACCAAAACCCCGGACACATTCACTACACAGACAGTATCAGAAAGTTCACTAAATAAAGAAGAGTACACAAAAATTACTGCATTCAGACACAGCTGCAGACAATATTGCTCACTTTTAGGTGTTGTGTCCCAAATAATGAAAAAAAAAAATAATAAATACATATATATGATGAGGTTTTTATCGGGATGTTAACTATATGGATTTGAGTCAAATACGTAAAAACAAAAAAAGATGGAACGATAAAATGATAGATTGATGAAAAGATAGAATGATGATGGAAGGAATGATAGGACAATATAATGATGATGATGATGGATGGATGGAATGATAAAATTAAAGATGGATGATGGAGGGAAGGATAGAATGATAGATGAAATGACAGAATGATGATGGAAGGATAGAATGATAGAACAATAGAATGATGATGGATGGGATGATAGAATGATAGATGATGGGACGATAGGATTGGATGGATTAAACAATAGAATATTGATGGATGGATGGAACAACAGAATGATGATGATGGAATGACAGAATGATAGATGGAACAATAGAATGATGAAAGGATGGATGGAATGATAGATGGATGATGAATGGGTGGATGGATGGATGGATTAATAGCTTATGGGTGGATGGATTAATAATAATAGATGGAACAATAGCATGATAGATGGATGGAACAATAGATAATGGATGGAAAGATGGATGATGGAACAATAGAAGGATGGAATGATAGATGATAGAACGATAGAATGTTGATGGATGGATGGAACGATCGAATGATGAATGGATGGATGGAATGATGAGTAGGTGGCCTGATGGATGGAATGATAGATGGATTAATAGGTGGGCTTATGGATGGATGGATGAATAGATGGAACAATAGCATGATAGATGGATGGAACGATAGATAATGGATGGAAAGATGGAACAATAGAAGGATGGATGGATGGAGAGAGATATTTACCTCAGGATTGTCTGAAAGATAAATCTGTCTTGAAATGTTGTTAAGGGTGCAAATCCACTTTGGAGACAAAAGAAAGAAACAGAGACACAGAACTAAACATACAACACAAGTATAAACCAACATATACTTACTGTACATTGAGAAAAATCTTAAGCATGTATTTATTTAAGACCTAAATACCTCCTCGTATTCTTTTTTGCCTTCCGTTTGAAGAATCAGAGACCTTAAACAGAGAAAGAAAAACAGTGACAGTTACAACCATCAGTCGTGGAGTCCTATCAGACCCGTTTCTGTGGAGTTATAATGTTTACACACAATGAAACCGGTCCAGAAACCACATGATAGCTGAAGCCCTGATCCTCTGGTGTCTGGTTCAGATAAATAATTAACACTTCTTCAATTAACACAAAAGACAGTAGAAGAGCGAAACAGAAATCAACACATAATCCCTCTCTCTGAGCAACTGTCCCGCTCAAAACAGCACGTCATTAATGAGTGTTTAATCATCCACCCGGAAATTGATTTTGGAGGTGTGCCGCTGACATTGACAGCTGATATTACAAATACACAAAAATGCTTCACATATACAAACAGCAGAAACAAACACTGTCTCCGTACGTTTTGCCATTGGGTGAGGTGATCTGAAAGCAGTAGTGCCGGTCTTCGCACTCAATGGCCATGACGGAGCTGTTGTCCAGATCCAAAACCATCCCGCCCGCCACTGCACCCCGTGGCTGACACATCAGATTACCACCCTGTGTGAAAAAATACAAGCGGTCCCACGCCGTAGTCACCAGACCTGTCTTACTTCAGGACAGACAGAGAGAGACAGAAAGGGTCAGTATGTTAAAACAAACATTATTTATGAATCAAAATATTTGAGTACAAGAAGGTCGAAAAGTGATGCATACTTCCTGATGTTGAGGTAGCCTGCTTTCTGGATGAGGGCACGATTCACAGGTGCTAGATAGCGATCCGGCATGTAGACAGTGTCATCCACTGAGAGAAGCTCTCTCTGAGACGAGCGCATGACTTCTGCCTCCACCTCTAACTGAGACTCAATACTGAGAGAAAGAGACTATGTGTGAATCCTCTTGCGTGCTATTTTTGATCAGTAATTCAAATCTTCTTTACCTCTGTGTCATGCTGGAAACCAATGTGAGAAAATGGCCCATCTTCTTTGAAATCAGCTCCATCCCCTTCTTAACAAAAGTCATCTGAGGAAAAAAAATAAAGCACACAAGAAAAATATTTACACCCAAATAATATTATACATTAATGTACAATAAAGTTCCGCTCTTTTGTATTTTCAATATATTCCAGAGCCAGAAGTAGAGCACCGGCCTTTGGTGTATAAACTGAACTTTGGTCTGGGATGTGAATGCCACAGTCACAAGGCAATATGATAAATGACACCAATGTTTTATAAAAAAATTATATTTATGAATAATTAGCTTAAAAACAATTCTCATGTCATTTAATGCAGTTCATAGGCTTGTAGGCAAGGGGTGGATACTTTGAAGAAACTCAAATATAAAGTTTGATTTGTTTAATAATTGTTTCGCAATTTTTACTTCATTTCTCGCCATGGCATCTTTATATCTCGCAGTTTTGACTTTCTCGCAATTGTGACTATTTTCATAAAGTCGAAAGGTTGGATGGAAAGATGAGTAGGTGGCCTGATGGATGGAATGATAGATGGATGATGAATGGGTGGATAAATAGGTGGGCAAGAAACAAAGCTGCAATTGCGAGAAATACTCGCATTTCCACGATAAACTAATAATGGCAACTTTATTTCTCGATTGTAAGTTCACATCTCGCAATTTCAACTATTTCTTGCCATTTTTACTTAATGTCTCGCTATTACAACTTTATACATCGTAGTTGAGTTTACTTCTCGAAATTGCGACTTTATATCTTTATTTTTAAAAGTCAAAATTGCAACTTTATTTCTCGCAATTGTGACTATCACAATTTCAACTATTTCTTTCAATTATGAGTTTATCATGGAAATGTGACTTTCTTGCAATTTCGAGTATTTCTTGATATTGCGACTTTATATCTTGCAGTTTTTACTTATTTCTTGCATTTGAAACTTTATTTCTTTATATTTAAAAAGTCAAAATTTCAAGAAACAAACCGACAATTGCGAGAAAGTCTCTTTTCCATGATAAACTCAATATTGCAACTTTATTTCTCACAAATGTGAGTTCATATCTCGAATGTCAACTTTTTCTTGCAATTTTGACTTAATATCTCGCTACTGCAACTTTATATCTCGTAGTTTTGACTTTATTTCTCACAATTGCAATTTTATTTCGTTATTTTTATAAAATCATAATTGCCAGAAATAAAGTTGCAAGTTCAAATTTATATCACGGCACTGCGGCTATTTCGACTTTATTTCTTGATTTTTATAAAGCAACAAAGATGCAATTGCGAGAAATACTCGCAATTCGTTGATACACGCTTGTAATTACAACTTTATTTCTCAGAGTTGCGACTTTTACTCACAATTTCGACTTTCATTTTGTGTAAATAAAAATCAACCCTTGGGACATGATATTGCCCTAAGTTGAAGAAACACATACATTATATGTAGTACAGAATATAATATAAGAGCTTCAAACAATGCTCATCCACTAGAACCAGAACAATCAATTTTATTAGAGACGGTATCAATAGAAAAGTAAAGGAGTGATTTTTGACAAGTTTTTGGGCAGAATGTCAATTATTTTAAAGCACTGATACATACAAAAAGAGACGGGCAGATGTCAGACCTGTGCGTTTGTGTATCCCAGCATGGGCTCCAGCATGGCAACTCTCTTCCTGTACTGCAGAGCATTCAGAGCGCAATAATACTGCATAGCAGCCTGATGCTGTTTCCTGCGAGAATCTGCCACCTCTCTGACAATCTCTACTTTTATCTGTCATCAAAAACACATGTGACGTAACTAGTCATTATTGAGCTTAATTGGTGGGTTTCTAAGAACAGTTACATCAAATAACATTTACCTTTTCATTTTCTTTCTTCTTAGGTAGACGGCTATATTTCACCATAGCAGCTTCGTGCTCTGAAGAGAGAAAGAGATGGTACAGATGAATTTAATTTACCAGATAATTATTTTTCTCTCATCCACTGTGGATAAAGTGATTTTGTTGACTTCATACCATCACTGGCAATGGCAAATATCTCCTTCAGTGTGCTGATCTCTGGAAAACAAACACATCACAAGTCAGATCTGTATCAGAATCTATATAATCTTTTTACACCAAAGGTCATTTTCAGATTTCAGAAGTAAGGTAATCTGGTATTTTAAAGTTTAACAAGGTACAGTTCAAGTTCAATTGCAGGTAAATGGACATATTCTACACTTTTGTTGCATTTTATTTATTGTATTCCCCAGAAATGCACTTATAATTTTATTCAAGATTTCTTGCAGAAAAAAACTGTTATAATTTAGTTTAAAATTGTTCACTCTCTCGGAGTCTTAAAAGTTAGAGCTGTTTTTGCAACTGTATCTTTAAGAATTGTATATGTAAACAATTATATGTAGATGAATATGTCAGAATAATAGTAGAGAGAATAATTTATTTCAGCTTTTATTTCTTTCATCACATTCCCAGTGGGTCAGAAGTTTACATTCGCTTTGTTAGTATTTGATAGCATTGCCTTTAAATTGTTTAACTTGGGTCAAATGGTTTGGGTAACTTCCATAAGCTTCTCCCAATTTTTACTGGAAATTTTAGAATAAAATTCTTACTGGAATTTTGGCCCATTCCTCAAGACATAACTGGTGTAACCGAGTCAGGTTTGTAGGCCTCCTTGCACGTACACTCTTTTTCAGTTCTGTCCACAACTTTTCTATCGGATTGAGGTCAGGGCTTTGCAATGGCCCCTCCAAAGACCCATTTGTGACCGAGCTTTAACTTCCTGGCTGATGTCTTGAGATTTTGCTTCAATATATCCACATAACTTTCCTTCCTCATGATGTCATCTATTTTGTGAAGTGCACCAGTCCCTCCTACAGCAAAGCACCCCCACTACATGATGCTGCCACCCCCATTCTTCACGGTTGGGATGGGGTTCTTTGGCTTGCAAACCTCACCCTTTTTCCTCCAAACATAACAATGGTCATAATGGCCAAAAAGTTGTTTTATCAGACCAAAGGACATTAGATGAAGATCTTTGTCCCCATGTGCACTTGCAAACTGTAGTCTGGCTTTTTTATGCCAGTTTTGGAGCAGTGGCTTCTTCCTTCCTGAGCAGTCTTTCAGGTTATGTGAATATAGGACTTGTTTTACTGTGGATATAGATACTTGTCTACCTGTTTCCTCCAGCATCTTCACAAGGTCCTTGCTGTTGTTCTGGGATTGATTTGTACTTTTTGCACCAAACTACGTTCATCTCTAGGAGACAGAATGCGTCTCCTTCCTGAGCGGTATGATGGTTGCATGGTCCCGTGTTGCTTATACTTGCGTACTATTGTTTGTACAGATGAACGTTGTCCCTTCAGGTGTTTGGAAATTGCTCCCAGAATATTTTTCTGAGGTCTTGGCGGATTTCTTTTGATTTTCCCATGATATCAAGCAAAGAGGCACTGAGTTTGAAAGTATGCCTTAAAATACATCCACAGGTACATCTCCAATTCAACAATTGACATACTTTTCTGGAATTTTCCAAGCTGCTTAAAGGCACAGTTAACTTAGTGTATGTAAACATCTGACCCAATGGAATTATGATATAGTCAATTAAAAGTGAAACAATCTGTCTGTAAACAATTGTTGGAGATATTACTTGTGTCATGCACAAAGTAGATGTTCTAAACGACTTAGTTTGCTCTAAATTATCTATAGTTTGCTAAAATCAAATGTATGCTTATGAACACAGTGCCTATTCAATAAAGTATGTCATTATAGTACCATGGACTCTTATTTAAAATAATTCCTGTTTTTTTCACAGTACGTCTCCTTGTTGTACCTGTGAGGTCCTTCTCTCTGAACTTCACAATGGGAAACACCATCTTATCAGCAATCTGTGTGGCCAGTTCAGCGTGTAGAGAATTCAGCTTGAGAAACAGAGAAATCATTAACGCATGCTATAACAATGTCCATTAAATGCTGAGTTTCAGATTGACTCAGCTTGGAAACTAAATATTTTATAAAAAAAACACAAATAAAAAATAATAATTCTGCAGTTGAGTATATAAGCAGTTGGTGAGCTAGTCTGAAGTCAGCTTAATTTTGTTTTCAGTCAGATTTTGCCATCTTGGCAACCGTCTGTGAACCCCCCCTCATGACAGAAACAACCAACAACATCTGTCATAAGACTGAACGACTCACTCCAACCGAGAGATCCCACTAACCACACACACACACACACACAACACACACACACACACATCTCTCTCTGCAGGTGTCTTCTCACCTCTTCCACACTTTTGGCAAAGTGTTGTAAAGTGTTGATCACCTCTTCATCTCCCTTGGCCAAAGCAAAGTTCTGCAGAACCACAAAATCACCACGTCAGAATCACAGAGAAACACTCCTGATACAGACTCACAAACACTCTGATATTCAGACATGCACATGATGCTTCATTATTACTGCTGATGCATCAGTATAATTTCAAGTGGAAGTAAAACAGCTCACCTGTTTCTCATACTCCAACAGCTGCTTAGAAAGCTGTTCTGTCGCCAGAGCCATTTCATTCTGCACACAGAAAATTGATTCAGTCAGGGGTAGAAATAGAGCTTGTTTATGTACAGTATGTGTGGGTAAGGTTTTGCCTAACAAGGCAGGTAAAATCTAAAACGTGTACATTATGGGCATTTTAGAAGGAAATAAGCTTCTTAAAGGGGCTACATAATGTCTTAATTTGTACATAAAAATGCCAGAATTTTAAGGTTAGTTATATGTAAAATGTATGTCCATAATTGGGTCAACTTTGGGCACTTTTAGCACTGTGGGTTTCTAAGTCTCGTTTAAAACATTTTTCACACTCTCGCTTTTTTTTTGTCTGCTGCCAATGTCCAACAGTGTATGTGCGTGCATCACAGGAGATTTGTAATTTTTTATTTTATATTAAGTAATGAAAATTCGCACCACAGTGATGCTAATGGAAATTATTTGTTTGGTTTTTTTGCCTTGCTGAAGCTAATTTTCTTTGCTAATATTTACGTATAATGAATAAACAATTAAATAATAGTTTTACACTTTTTGCATAATTTGGCAAAATTATACTCTTAAAATACTTTTTTTTTTTTTGCCTTTTCTTCAAACATCACTTATCTCATATTTCATCTCAAGCATGCTCTTCACTGACATTTTTGTCCATTTAGTCAACAAATACACTAACTTTGGAAATAAGTTTATTAGGGACAAAACTGTTTGGTGTGGTGGAAATGATGCCATAACTAAATATTGAAATGGTTTATGCTTATTTAACTCTTTGTTTAGATTATCATAGTTTTAAATAAATATAATTTTTGTAATGTATTTCCATAGCTTAATATTGAAAGGGATAAGGCTAAAACAGTCAAATCTGTCCATAAAAGGCATCTAAAAGTACCAAAAATAAATAACGAAGGCCTGGTAAAATGTTTCCAAGTCAGTTTTAAGGAGACTATCCTATAACAAAAATATATATTTTTTTAAATCAGTTAATTTGAATAAAAATCATCCCTTGGGACATGAAAGAAGCTGAAGTTGAAGAAACACCCAATGTATAACTGTACTTAAATACAACATGAAATGGCATCGTTGATGTTTGGCTATGATATTATTGGTTAAGAGTATTTTTCCCACTCTTGTGGCCTTAGTGACATCAGCAGAAACACTTCAGAGATGGCTGCTATGTATTACATGTTGAGGAAAGAATTTGTAAAAAAAAAAAAAAACTTCTTTAGAATAACATGCACTGATGAATTGTGCACAATAAGGCCAAGGACATTTATAAAGAAAGTAAAGAGGGTCTTTCATTTTGTCATTGTCAATGTGAACGTGTGTATACCTGTGCTCCAAACACTCTTTGCATAGACTGGAGCAGCTGGTTTGTGTAGTTTGTGAGGGTTCCTGCATCCTCTTCAAATACACTGAGCAGGGACCGCGTCTATGACAGCACACACACACACACACACACAGCTGAATGCAAGCTATTCCTTGAGACAGGCGGTATAAAATTCACCCTGTCTCCATTTCCCTGACATATTTACAGTGTTAAATGTGCTAAATGAACCCATCAAGCTATTTGTGCTGTTTAAAGTATGCTGGGTGTATCCACAGGTGTGTTCTGTCAAAGATAAAGTCAGAAATGTGGGTGTGTTTCAAACGCAAACAATGAGGTATGCCAGACAAGAGAGCAATCACAAGTAGACAGAGCATTATTGGATGTGAATCACCCATAAACTTGTGCTTAAGTCTTACGAAGTCATAAATTAAATGAGAACACCTTAAGTATGAGGGAGAGGTTTTACAGTTTGAATTGCAAATAAAATTGCATGCAAATTTCTGTGTGAACCAATGTTATATCAACATTTATAAGCATTTTATGGCCACAGAAAGTATTCCATCTCTATCGTTTTAATACGATGATCATTGAGATTTGAGATCTGCCAGCAAATCAGTAGCATCAAGTAAAACTGTTCTTAATCTGTCATTAGACTTGAAGCTCTGGACTATTTGGGAAATTTATTGATCTGAAAACATGCTGCTAATGAAACTATGAGAAGTGAGACCTAGAACAGAATATCAACAGTTTACAGAAAGATGTTGCATCAGCCTCTGATGCCATGCAAATAGCAAAAAGTGTCTATGAACATGAGCTCTATTGTCTCTGATCTGATACTGGAGTCTCAATGGATGCTTTATGTATCTAACTTGATGCTGAATTCTCTGATTTAATACTGATGTCTGACCAGATGTTTATGAATCTGATCTGAGGTTAAAATCTCAGATAGGATGCAGTTATATCTGGTATGATAATTATGTGTATGATCTCATGCCGAGTCTGATCCGAGGTTGATTTAATCTAATCCTGATGCTGATGATGTAATGCTTATGTTTTTGATCTGATATTTGATATCTAATGTGTAAGGGTCAGTGCGTGGGTCTGATCAACTAAACATCTCACTCATCCCTTACAGGCCCAACTCCACTCCCAAAAGCAGTAACATGTTTACAACTTTAAGAGCGAAAGCGAATTAAACTCTCGTGTTTACAGCATCAGATGCGAGTGTGTTAGACACATTTATAAACAACAACATACGCGTCTCATTTGACTATGGCCCTTATTGGATAATACATATATCAACATAATTAACTACACACGAAGCATTATATTGTCCACCAAATCGTGCACTTGAATGTGTTCTAACTTTAGGTATAACGATGTTTTATTTAGAAGAATGCGTCCATACGTGTCGCGAGCAGCAGCACGCTCCCGTTTCGACAATTACCTCATCAGTTTCCCAAAGCACAAACGCACACAGCCAACAGTTATGGGAATCAAATCAAACCCTTGAGAAAAGCTGCATTAGATGCAGGTTTACCTGCGGGCTGTCCTGCAGGGCCTCCTCAAGTAATAATTTGTGGTGTACGGCCGGCATCTTCCGTGGAGACGGTGCGAACGGAATCATCACTGGAAGACAACTACATTTCCCAGCATGCAAGTGATCAACGAGGAACCGGATGCGCTCTTACTGCATGATGGGAAATGTAGTCCTCATTTCATTAGATTCCGCCTGCCTCATGAATTAAAGAAAATAAATGTATCTACAATGTAAGCAATCGTTTATATTTATTTTGGTTAAAGCTAGCGGACTTTTGTCCTACAGTGCTCAAAAATGTACTCTTTATAAAAAGAATCTTGATTGATGTAGGGAAGTCAGAGCATTGTGTATTTTTTTTTTTTAATCATATTAATTAATTTATTATTTGATTGTTAGAGTCAATAAGGTTTCTGGGACTAATACCGGTGAATGTTTGTTGACATTTATCGAACAGCGCCCTCTGCAGGATCACACAGGAACATTTACATCTATCAAAAAATAGGATATCACAATGCTGGGACAGTCCTACTGGGGCAGCCTGCAGATATGGACCTATATGGAAAATGTGTTTCTGAAGCAAATTCCCCAAAAAATGTCCCATCTTTCTCGAGTTCAGTTCTCAGCAAAAGTGTCTTCCTCTCTACATCACATGCTGTGGAGCATCAGAGAAAAAGCTGATTATTGGACGGGTGACTTCATGGCCCTGAGAGGCCTTTAAGAGGCCCCTGGCGCTGTCATAACACCTAAAATCTGCGCGCTTGTGATCCCAATCCTTAACATATTGAAAAAGCAGCTAGTATAGTTAAAGAAATAATATCTAATGATGTTCTAGGCAAAAATATTAGACACTAACAGTTGTTCCTGTCCAGGTTGGATTCTATAGAGTTTTCTGAACATAATTCTCCAGGGTTTATGGATCCAACTGAGATGCCTTTCAGCAGAGAATGAGTGATGTTTATTACCCTGAACTGAAAGAGCGTTTGTGTGCAGGAATGGTTGTTTTGGCACGGCAGTTATTGAGTTGATAAGTACAACATCATTTTCTGTTATGCGTTTGAAGGTTACGTATGCTAAACAAAGAGCCCAAATGTAACTTTTTGGCACACAAAAGGGTAAATTGAGAACATTTACCAGCCATATTAGTTTTTTTGTTAGGCATGAAACTGTGTTTGTCATTATTTAGCTGTTTTTCCTATTAGAGACAAACCCTACAGGTCATTGTGCCACACAAAGCAACATAAGTTGAGCAAGTCACAAAAACGTTCAGATAAATCATTATTTTGTGGCTTAATGTAAGTTATATTTCAAATATAATTGTCGACACATTCTGGAGAGAAAAACACTTTAGTTATCCCAGAAAACCAGATAAATTTTACAATGAGGCAAAAATATTCAAAGACGCACGAATCGCAATGACACTTGCATCAGAATCATACTACCTTTCCTAAAAATAGATTTAAACCATTTATTTATTATGTTTCAGATTCCAAAATGACTTCAATTTCAGTCCGTTCCTCACCCAAAACTATCATATGGTTTGAGAAGACTTGAAATATACCGCAGTTCGTATGAAGTCGTAAGAACTTAACAGCCGTGGTCACTATGAACTGTTATTGCATGAAAAATAGCTTTAGGTGATTTAAAAAAAAAAAAAAATATATATATATATATATATTTGTGTTTTACATAAAAAATACCAGCATACAGTCACAATTGCGATTTTATATTAGAGACTTTATATTTTGCAATTATGACTATATCTCGCAATTTTAACTTTATTTCTCGGAATTCCAACTTTACATCTCTCAATTAAGACTTCATATCTCGCAATAGCAACTTTATTTTTGCAATTGCAATTGTATTTCTCACAATTTCAACTTTGTATCTCGCAATTGTGACTATTTTGCAAATGTTCGACTTTATATCTCGCAAATTAAGACTTTATTTTTTGCAATTGCAATGTTATTTCTCACATTTTCAACTTTGTATCATGGAATTGTGTCTATTTCTCACAATTGTGACTATATCTCCCAATTTCAACTAGTTCTCGCAATTTTGACTTTACATCTCACAATTACAAACTTATTTCTAACAATTGTGACTATATATCTCACAATTGCGACATTATCTCTCACAAATTAAACTTTTTATTTTGCAAATGTGAATATTTCTCACAGTGTTGACTATTTCTGCAATTTTTATTTTATATCTCGCAATTTTGCCCTTATATTTTGCAATTGTGATTATATCTCACAATTTCAACTTTGTATCTCGCAATGTTTACTTTATATCTTGCATTTGTGACTATTTCTAACAATTGTGATATATCTAGCCATTTTGACATTATATCTCACAATTGTGACATTATCTCTCACAAATTCGACTTTGTATCTCGCAATTACAAAGTTGTATCTTGCAACTGTGACGATTTCTAACAATTGTGACTATATCTCGCAATTTTGAATTTACATCTCGCAATTGCAACTTTATTTCTCTTTAATAAAGTCTGAATTACGTTTCTTATTTTTTTTTATTCCGTGGCAAGATGAAGGCACCAAATAACAGCATAGGGGTTTGGAACATTATTTTGAGTAAATGAAGACAGAATTGAAAGTTTCTGGTGAACTATTCCTGTAATTCTGGACCCTGTTTGCACATGCTTAATGTGCTTGTTGGGGGTTCCTGCAAGCTCAGTTATTTCAGCCTGTAAGACTGGAGGCTGGTCACAGTCAAGCCCGCCCCTCCTGTTTCCACGGCAACCCTGTCAGGGTGGAGGAGAGGAGCGAATCATTTGGGGGTCGAGCATCTCTCTCTCTCTCTCGCTCTCTCTCTCTCTCTTTCTGCAGAATGGTCCAGGCTCTATTGGACAGCGTTCGAGGGACCCATGCATCACATCAAAGCTGTCCTACATTAATTCACACTTCTCGGTCTCAAACACTCCATTCTCTGTGTTTTTCCTTTTAAAGCGTTCATGCAAAAATGGGTTGTGGAAACTCCTCAGCCACCAGCACAACAGCAGGAGGTAAGTGTGTGTGTGTTTATGTTTGTGAGTCGAAGCTCCACACTGCTTTTTATCAATGGACATGTCAATTTGCGGTTCTCGCATGTATGCGTGTGCTGTCTGTGTCTCTGTGGTTTGATTTGGCATCTTGTTTGTGTGTAAACATCTGATTTGTAAAGCATGGAGAGAGAAAGACCCTGATATCTTCCATTGAGCAGAGGAAAGTCCGAAGCACAGTGGCAACCAGATGTGTAGAGGAATGTAGCGTTAGTTACACTCAGAGGTGAAAGATTTTTGGGTACAAGAGAGGATTGTAGGTACACAGAGGGATGTTTAATAATTCTGCTTTTCTGGAACATTCATGGAGATTTGTTCCTTATGTCTAATGTGTATTCAGGTCAGATCTATGCATTATACATCTAATGAAGTCAGTATGTGTGTGCATACACATAAAAGTGAGACAAATCTGACCAAATCTCAATTGGCAAATTGATTCAGAAATTAAGCAAATACTGTTTTTCAAATTAAAAAAGTTTTCTTTTAAGGTTAGTGTTAGTCTGTAGGAATTATAATCACTATTACATAAAAATCATCAAAAGTATATTGTCCTGACACATTTAGACAACTTCAGTGCGCCTTAGAACACTATTACTTTATAGATTACGTCTATAAAATAGGTGTTGCTGATTTCATAAACATGAACAAGGTAATTTTGTTGATAGTGAAATAGATGTCAGGGAAGTATGTGAAGAAGATGAGGTAATGAGATCAGAATACGACTGAATTCGAACCGAAATAGTATTTAATATGCTATTATTTTTCTGAGAAACTGGACTTAAGATTTTCACTTGGTGGACTTACATTGCAGGAATGACGCAAGCCTAGTGACCAGAACTTTTATGACTTGGGCCAGTAAGCAACCCCATAGCAACCACCCAGAACACCCTAGCAACCACCCAAAGCACCCTAGCATCTGCATGGCAACACCCTGGCAACCATCCACAACACCCAATCATTGTGGTGTCCGGTTTTGCATGAGCAAGCAGCACTCACAATTTCTTTAGAAGATTTAAAAATCAAATCACTGGAACTTTTTTCAATTAAGATTGAAAATAAATTAAATAATTTTCTCTTTTGCCTATTTCAGGCCCAGAGGAGGCTGCCAACGATGTGTAAGATATTTCATTTATTACAAATCCAAACGTACCAAATTCATATTCATGAATCCGAGCCACAGGATGAATCTCATGACCTCTGACCTCCACCATTGACCCGAGAGGAATTAATAACTCAATACAGAGCCCAGAGTGGAATTGATTAGCTCAACTGGGGTATAAAGTACAGTACAGCGCAACACAGCAGTGAAATATGCAAAATAACGCACACACACACACACACACACACTGTGGTATGCCAGACGTATTTCACTATGGCACAATCCTGAGGGAGGATCAATCGGATTGTTCCAGCTCAACATTCAGCTGCTTTTGTGTTGCACATTGGCCCCTGAGGGCCAAAACAAACGCTAAACAATTAAAAATAATTAAACCACCATCTCCCCAACAACCAAACAATTTAGTTTACTGACGAAGACACCAGACGGCAAATGACCACTCGGTGGGAAAACGCATGAGTGAGTTAAGACAGCACAAGTCTGTTATAAAGCCGAATAGGCTCAGTGATTCGTTCATTTTGTCATAAAAGGACATTAGATGTGCGTAAAGTGATTTAACAAATACTACACTCAAATTGTCTCTACTACCTGATAAATATCACTCAAATAGTTGTTCTGAGAAATCACATCTGTCTCTGTAAAGGCATTAGGCTCTGTAAACAGCAAAAAGTGAGTGTGGGAGTGGCCCACACTTTTTAACCAATCAGAAGCGGTCTCTGCCTCCAATGTATGGGTTTGCTGACATCTAATAAGCTATGGAGTTATATTTGTGCCACAATAAAAAAAACAAATTCTGCACTTATATTGAGCATGCAAAAAGGTATTTTGAAATGAGTGGGTAGGAGGAGAAAGCAAAATTTCTGAATTCTGAGCAAATTCACATTCAAATAAACTTTATTCAAGCGCAGAATTGATTTTCGTTTGCTCAAAATGAATTTATCTTTGCAAGAAAATACATCGCTTTACAAAACTGAGTCCAAGCGGATGCAAAATAACTTTTTGTGTGCTCAAAATATCATCTTGCACGTGCAAAATACATTTTGTGCGATCAAAATATCATCTTGCATGTACAGAAATGTTTTGTGCGATCAAAATATCATCTTGTGTGTGCAAAAAAAACTTTTTGTGCACTCAAAATATTATTTTGTGCATGCAGAATTGTGGCACATATATAACATCATAACAGGCTGGCAAGTTTTTGGTGATAGGGCGTGTGGTTAAAGCAATGGGGGTGGTTTAATTGACCCTTCGCTAAGCTCCACCCCCTTTAGTTACCATTGTCTGCTCTGACAAGCTTTGCAGAACTCATAGGAACAGCTGGGAAATTGCTGTGAACGTTGCTGTGTTTGGCAAAAATCCCATGAACGGAATTAAGAATATTCTTACATGGGCTGGAATCAAGAGTGACTGCATATGACATTTTTAGATATACAAATTTAAAAATTCAGAATCAAGGCAAAACATATCAGTCACTTGAAAAGAGACTTTTGATCATTTGATGGTATTACACACCTAATAACATTAATGTAAGTGAACAGAACTGCTAATAACGTCTCAGAACACACTCACTATGATGTTGTGAACTCTCATGTCGCTTTTACAAGTGATGCGGCAACAACGTTTTTTTTTTAATGTTTTTTAAATACGTTTTTACAAACTTCCTTTTAAAACTACTCAAACACACATTAATCCAAGTAGGCTTGTGTTGAAAAAAGCACATGCTTGTCAGAGATATGGTAGATGGCAAAAGTTGCTAAAATAGGATTGGTCAGAAATGCTTTTAATGTCAGGCTTAGCGAAGGGTCAATTCAGAGGCTAATTCTAGCGCAAGTTAGCGAAATCACTTAAATCGCTCAACACATTTAATGGAGCACTCAGTGATTTGTGTTAATTGCTGAACTTTTAAACATAAAGAAATGGTAACAGTAGAACATTAGTTTAAAAAAATATGTTTAACATGCTGTTTACTCGTATACGATAAAGACCACTTTGACACCTAATACATTTTCATTTAAAATGCATTGATTTCGCTATGTTTACCCCTCTTATCCACACTGGGACAGCATTTTCCCTCACCGAAAGCAGAGCGCTCTTGCATCATTTGGAAAACGATGACTGGAAAACCGAGTTTTCAAATGAAAACTGATTAGTGTGGATGTGGCCTAAGAGCAAATGCTGCTTTATTCTACATATGGTGCTGGGCACAATTTCACGAGTGGCGCCATGTTTAGATCACATGGCCAACTGAATATGTCCAGAACCCTTCTAATAGGGGAGCCTACAAGCTAAGCCTAAAATAGCATAACGCGTGCGCTCCCATAAACATTCTATGTTGGTATACTGGCGAGGAGACAAGAGGCCGTTCTTTTTGAACGGATGTCTATGAAGAGGATGCTTCAGCACGCTGAATAAACTGCTTTTGTGAGGAAACAGCTCATCATTTAATGAATTGACTGTCTTTCAGCAAATCTTCAACATAATTGACACTAAACAATCCTTTTGGAATGAACTATGTGTGGAGTTTACTATGATAAAAGATTGCTGTTTTATAAGAGAAGTCACTGACAATTGTGCAACATGTAGGCGTCAGTTTAAGGCTCTCCCCCTTCATTTGTATTGTATCTCCAAACGTTGACTCACTGTCGTAACACTCTAGTTGACCGATACTATCGGTTACGCTCTCACGGTCAGCACAACATGAACAGGAATAACAAACAACATGAACACTTTGATGGAATGTTCTGAAATGCCTCAGAAGAAAATAAATGATAAATATATTTAAAAAGAGAATGAAAGAAATAATGTTTGAATGTGGAATTAAGCAATTAATAAGAACATTTGTCTCTTTGAGCAAGAGTAGCTGAATTAAACACAAAAAATGTCCTTCACATGAGTTAGAGAGACAGAATGAATGCATGTAGAAATATTGACAGGACTGAGGTCTGCATCTTTGTTCTCTTGATTCAGGACAGAAGAAACATCACCAGATGATGAGAAACGAAGGTCAGAAATTCTTCTGCAATCGTTACAATATGCCCTTACAAAACTCAAGAGGTCAAGGCAAATTTAAATAAACTTGCTGCAAATTCTCCACTGATCATTTTTACATGCAAATGAGCTTTGCGGTAAACTTGCTGCAAATTGTCTACTGTTGCCAAAGGTTTGATGCAGGTTCACCACTACCGGTGAAGAGCTGCAAACTTCTGGCAAATATTTGCAGTGAAACACAAGCTCATTTGCATAGTAAAAATGATCAGTGAATATAGTGAGTTACACATTTGTGGCAAGTTTGCAGCTAGTGTCCCAGAACTCTGGATTTTTTGTAAAGGTGCATAAAACCTCTGCCAGAATTAAAATATTCAATCATGTATTTTCTTTTGTTTCTTTCACTGACAATAGGCAGTATTGACGTTTAGAGTGTGTTTAAGATCTAACTATGTGTTCTGCAGGAACTATGGAGGGGTGTATGTGGGGCTTCCTTCTGATCTGAACACAGTAGCTGCTAGCCAATCAAAATCAACACGAAAAGGTGAGAGAGAATGTTTTATGCATAGTTAAGCTCACAAACCAACCATGGTTGACTGTCTGATGCATATTGCAGGCAAAATGGCAAGAACTTTCTCAAATTCATTATGATTCAATTTGAATGTGTTGTTTACAAGTTCCCAGACTGCTACAAGAAGCACTTCCAAGGCTAGAAACATCAGCCAAAGCACTATCCAGTTGAACATGCTAAACGTATGTTATTGCGTTATTGTGGTGGTAGCAAACCTCAGTACTCAAGGGTTTGAAGTTAACTTCAAAAGTCTGTGCTATTAAACTGGATGTTTTGTTGTTCAGGTAAGTTGCTTTCAATATATTGACTTTAACTTACTTGCTCAGTAATATTCTCTTCAAACCGTTGTGCCACCATGACAGTCGTTGACTAGAAGCAGACAGTTCACACTAATTTCGCTATAGTGCCTCCTGTGGCAATGTTGAGAATGCAACGGGTATTTGCGTTGTGTTATGAATAGGCCCAAACATACTTCACGCATGTACGCAAATGCAGATGCAACGCTTCACCAATGCATGGCCAACGCGGGGTCCCATTGTACATGCATCACGTGCACTCGTGCGTTGCTCTGGCGGTAACAAACCTTGGACCACAAGGGGCGAAAGAGTTTTTTAAGCGCCATGAAACCGAATGTGGTGGAGTCAACATGTTTACAGTTGAGGAGTGTGCTTTTGTATTTTCTAAAAAGATGATAGTAAAATATGTTTGTATAATCTAACTTGTTTGTCAAGACTCTCCTCAAATTGCTGCTCCGCCATGACAGTTGTTGATTGAAAAAATTAAATCCGCTGTAGCGCCCCTTGTGGCAATGCTGAGAATACAGCGCGCACTTGCATTTCACAACGCAACGACACGTGAAATCGAGCTTGCGTAGCAAGACGCATCTACGTTCCCGTACTTGCGTAGAGTACTGTATGTTTCGGTATTAAGGAAGAACTAGTCACAGGATTGGTCAAACTTTGTGAGGTTCATGGCATTGATAGCCAGGAGATTTGTTTAAGGCACTTAGTAGCAATTAAATGAGATATTCTTGAGCACGACTGTATATTCTGCTTTGTTTTTCAAAGCTACAGTATGAAAACTTTGAGGTTATAGTGTATGCTGTCTATTCATCTCTGTAAAAAATTATGAAAGACCCCACGGCAACTTATAGTCGTGATCAAGGGCGATAATGATTGGACTGATTATCCATAATAATGCTGTGTATCAGGAAGCAGCATGCTAGACAAACAGACTGCGGTATTATATTTAGATTACACAGCACAACATAACATGCTTTCAAGAGAGACTTTGAGCTGGATCAAATCACATTATTTGTGCTGACTTTCTTTTATATAGCTTCAGCATACGTCTACAACTACATTTAATCTGTATCTGGAGAACAGGCCCTCTTTGTGTCATTAAACTCCAATTAAAGGAATATTCTGGATTATTTACATTAACAATTTCATAATAACAAAAGGAAGTAATTTCAAGTTTGCATAAAAGAACAGAAACACATGTACACTGATGCACTTACAATGGAACTATGCAGTCTTTAAATTGTCTTAAAGGGATAGTTCACCCAAAAATTGCCTCATGATTTACTCACCTTCTTGGCATCCCAGATGTGTATGATTTTCTTTCTTCTGCAGAACACAAATTAAGATTTTTAGAGAAATATCTCAGCTCTGTAGGTCCATACAATGCAAGTGAATGGGTGCCAAAATGTTTTAGCACCAAACTCCACATAAATGGAGAATAAAAGTAATCCATATGACTCCCGTTGTTAATATGATGGGTGTGGGTGAGAAACAGATTAATATTCAAGTATTTTTTTGTCATAAATTCTCCTCCCTGCCCAGCAGGTGGCAACATGCACAAAAAATGTGAATCACCAAAAATAGCAGGAGAAAGTGAAAGTGAAGAAAAGGGCTAAAATATTGACCTGTTTCTCACCCACACCTACCATATCAATAAAGAAGAATAAAGAAATATGGATTTAACCACCAGAGTAATCTGGAGTACTTTTATGCTGACTTTATGTGCATTTTGGAGCTTCTACATTTTCACTTGCACTCTATGGACCTACACAGCAGAGATATTCTTCTAAAAATCTAAAATGTTGTACTGCAGAAGAAAGAAAGTCATACACATCTGGGATGGCATGAGGGTGAGTAAATGATAAGAGAATTTTCATTTTTGGGTGAACTATCACTTTAATTGTCCTTTTAAGGTTGATAATTTTTTTTTAGGAGGAAAACTGCAGATTACCAATTCATAAACAAAAATGTTTCACCCTATTTCACATACAATGCTATCTAAAGATGTCATTGTAACATTTGCATAGCATAACCAACTAAATTTACAAGCTTGTTTAACTGATTGTTCAAGTGGTAGCTCAACTGATAGAGCGTTGCACTTGAGATGCAAAGGCCCGGGGTATGAGTCCCGAAGAGCATGCAAGTTGACACGTTAGTGTCATAGAAGTGCCACAAAAGAATGTGAGTGTGAGATTTTAATCTCAAAATAGTTTTTTATGACACTATCGGTTAGGTTTAGGGTAGGGAGGTTGGTTTTCTTAATTTAAAACTCTACAGAGCATCAACCTTAAAGGAATAGTTCAACCAAAAATGAAAATTCTCTCATCATATACTCACCCTCATGCCGTCCCAGACGTGTAGATTTTTAGAAGAATATTTCAGCTCTGTTCATCCTCACAATGCAAGTGAATGGGTGCCAAAATATTGAAGCTCCAAACTGCACATAAATACAGCATTAAAGTAACCCATAAGATTCCAGTGGTTAAACCCATATCTTCTTAAGCGATAGTAGGTGTGGGTGAGAAACAGTTCAATATTTAAGTTCTTATTTTGTTTTAGGCGATTCGCATTCTTTGTGCATATCGCCCCCTAATGGGCAGGGAGGAGAATATATGTTTAAAATGAACTTAAATATTGATCTGCTTCTTAACCCACACATATCATATCACTTCGGAAGAAATGGATTTACCACTGGAGTCATATGGATTTCTTTTATGCTGACTTTATATGCATTTTGGACCTTCAAACTTAACACCCATTCACTTGCATTTATTGCTCTACAGAGCTGAGATATTTTTCTTCAAAATCTTTGTTTGTGTTCTCTGAAGAAAGAACGACATGCACATCTGGGATGATATGAGAGTGAGTAAATGATGAGAGAATTTGCTCTGTTTGGGAGAAAATTTTACTCGCTTTTAGCGACACAGAGTGGATATTTCACCTCCACAGCTATGAGTAACCATGTGATTTTCTGCAAAAATGACCCCACAGTCAGATCATTTTCATGAGATCAGCCTGACAAATAAATTCTCTATTTACTCATGTTGTGATGTAAACTAACAGCTCTTTTCTTCTTCTCCAGACTAGCGGACAACAAACACATCACATGAAACTACAAAAGTTTGGATTCTCTTGAATCAAAGCTCTGCAGTCGCAGTTTTTGAAGACGTCTGAATCTTTCATGTCCTACTGACAATATTGGAGGAATAAGCTGTTTTTGGAACTTTAACGAGAACTGATCTAGTGGTAATTGGCAAGTTCAGTATGACATTACAGTGACATCACAATGTCTGACATACAGAAGAACACTGGAACACTGAGCATTATTGTTTCTCTGAATGTAGACTCTGTTGCCATGGGAACGTCACCCTCTGACCTCACGTAATAAAGTGGCAACTTCGGCGAGGAGGACATCTTGGTATTTTGGAGTCACAATGGCAGGGCATGTTATGATCAGACCCCATCAACTCTACATCTGCAATAACAGACTTTTCTGAATCTATTCTTACAACATTTTCCTCGGGATACAAATACTAATCCAAACAGGGTGGTATAGTTGGTATGTTACATTGTGTAAAGGTGATGCAAGTGCATAAAATATAATATTGGTAATCCAGTTTAGCAATAATATTTAGCACTAAGATGAATGCTAGAGCTGTTGACTACTAAAGTGAATTGTCACCTTCCATGTCTAAATGGACAAAAACTGCATTAGTTTATAGACCTTGGTTTTCTTATTTTCTTAAGACACTTTGATAATCACCTGCTCACCTCATTATTACACTTAATCCGATTATTAACTAGCATTAACTAATCTAAGAGTTCTTTATATTTATTCTAAAACTAAACTACTTCAGGTTATTGACCTGTGATTGTAACATAATTTTTGTGTGTGTGTATGAATTCTGATTTTAAAAAATACAAGATTTTAAGAAATGGAATCAGTGTATTTATCTATAAAATATTTATTTGCGCCTACACTCAAAAATACAGGCTCCTCAATGGTTTTTAATAAGACACCTTTTTTTTCTTTCTTTCATTTTATACCTTTGGGGTTTTTTGGAGATTGAAAAAAGTCCTCCATGTTATATTATTGCTTCTTCAGATCAGTGTTTTGGTTTCTTTGTTCTTTAAAACACCATTACATGGTTTAAAACAAACTACAGAATAAAAAGTTATCTGTAGGACTTGAATTGCACCAGGCTGTAAAAACCAAATAAATAAATAATTTTGGTATTACAGTATATCTGGAATCCAGTCAAAAAAGGTAATTCTGATTTTATTTCTCATAATTGCAACTTTATTTCTTGTAATTGTTGGTTTAAATCTTGCAGTTGGAACTTTATATCTCACAAATGTGAAAAAAAAGGCACAATTGTGTAACATAAACTTGAAATTGTAAGATATAAAGTCATAATTATGACAAAGTTGCAAATGCAAGGTGTAGGTGAAATTGTGACTTGCAATTGTGACACAATCACCGAGCACTTAGGAACACATGTACAAAACATCTATGTATTCATGCGATTATCTAATCGGCCAATCATGTGGCAGCAGTGCAATGCATAAAATCATGCTGATATGTGTCAGGAGCTTTGGTTAATGTTCACATCACCCATCAGAATGGGGAAAAATGATTTTGAACGTGGCATGATTGTTGGTGCCAGATGGGCTGGTTAGTGTATTTCTGTAACTGCTGATCTCTTGGGATTTTCACACAAAACAGTCTCTAGAATTTACTCAGAATGGTGCCAAAAACAAAAAACATCCAGTTAGTGGCAGTTCTGAGGACGGAAATGCCTTGTTGATGAAAGAGGTCAATGAAGAATAGCCAGACTGGTTTGAGCTGAAAGAAAGGCTATGTAACTAAGATAACCACTCTGTACAATTGTGGTGAGCAGAATAGCATCTCAATGCACAACATGTAGAAACTCAAGACAAATGGGTAACAATAGCAAAAGACCATGTCGGGCACTTTATGTATTTATTTATTTCTCCCCAATTTGGAATGCCCAATTCCCTCTAAGTCTTCATGGTGGCATAGTGACTCGCCTCAATCCGGGTGGAAGAGGACAAATCACAGTTGCCTCCGTCTCTGAGACCACCAATCTGTGCATCTTATCATGTGGCTAGTTAAGAACGTTGCCGCGGAGACGTAGCACATGTAGAGTATTCACGCTATTCTCCACGGCATCCACGCACAACTCACCACACACACCACTGAGAGCGAGAGCCACACATTATAGTGACCACAAGGAGGTTACCCCATGTGACTCAACCCTCCCTAGCAACAGGGCCAATTGGTTGCTTAGGAGACCTGGCTGGAGTCACTCAGCATGCCCTGGATTTGAACTAGCGACTCCATGTGTGGTAGTCAGCTTCATTACTCACTTAGCTACCCAGGCCCTCCGTCGGGCACTTTATTAGTGTTACTGATATTGTCTCTACATTGTGTTTGATGGAATAATGAGACTCTCAATATCCGTTTTTGTGTCGACTCGCTGTTTGATGGAATGAAAATAAAAACTTTAACTGTGACAGAGTTTGCCCTCAAATCTTTCCCATTCACATATAAATCAGAAAGAGTCAGAAAGAAAACCATTTTTAAAACAAGAAACATAACCAGGCTAGAGTTAGATGTCCACAAAGGCAGAATGAATAATTTAAAAAAGGCAAAACAATTAGCCCTTTCATGACATCACACTAGGTTATAAACAAGAGTGTCATTCCTCAAACTGATCCCTTGATTATTTCTTTATGTATGGAATCATTTCATTTAAGGTTCTTTTGAACCCCTCCATGCTCTCCCTGAATATCTCAGTTGGTGTCAACTCTACTCGTTTAGTAGTTCACCTTCACGCAAGTGTTTTCCCCTCCAAGTTAAGATTAATAAGCCATTTATTTTCTATATATACTGTATAGATTTGTAAGTTTTTTTTAATTTTATTACTTGCATTTAATATTGTATTTTCTTCTGAAATGGTCGCAGACCTGTAACCCATTTTTGGGTCATGACCCACCAGTTGTGATCCACTGATTTACAGTACGAGCGTTATTTGAGTTACGTGATAAAACACACACTCCCAATCTCATTATGTACTCTGCTGCAGCTGTCTGCCTGTTATTCATCAGCTCAAATTGTAGACCATCATCAAAGATCCGTCACTCATCATACCACCAGCGACAACAGATGTGCTGCATGCAGGAAATGAAAAAATAACTTGCAGAAACACAAGTCAGAAGATAAACACTTGTTGTGGTCTGGGGACATCCCTTAAATTCACTGGACTGCAGAAAATTTGCATGGGTGCGAAGGCTACACCATAGAGTTTGTATACACATGTACACCTTTGTGAAAAACACTATATCTTTGTGGTTGAAGTTAGTCAAGTGAACCTGGGTTGGGGAGGAAAGGCTGTTACTTCTAAAGCCACCAGATGTCGGTGTTGTAAAACAGAATAGTCTCCTTTCTATTAACTGAAAGGTTGCAAAAGTCAAACAGTGTTTGTCGGAGAACTCTTGTCAAGAATGGAATGGCACATGAGAGTGTTGGAAAAATAAACAGAGAAATTTGTGGTTACAGAATAACTAGCCTGCCAGCACTAATATGCTAAATTAGATCTAATTGCCAGATTGTGCTGTACACACCACCAGGCTGCTAAATGAACCAAAATAAAGCCAAAATTATTTGATCTCTGCGGTCCATCCAAAGTAGGGATAAAACTGAACTAAAGATGAGATATTAGTATTAGGCTAAGCCTGAAAAATGGACACCAGCTTGGATAATCATATGCACTACCGGTCCTATCAATGTTGACTTTCAAGCAAATAACATGCATCAATAAATCAAAGTTCCCAGATTACATGCTAAATTTGTTGGGCTGTATAGACCTTATTCACGCAATCACCATCTTTGATTTTTAATGGGAATGACAATGAGGCTATGAGGGATAGATTTACCATCTCTTCAATGGGCTGTATAATGTAGTTTAAAGTGTTTTTGGATCATTCCGTGGACAAAACTTTGATAAAATATCTGTCCAAATCATTCAGTTTACTCCAGACAACATGAGCTGTGGAAAATCGGATCTATGAGCTTTATCTATCTTTAAACCGTTCATGCCATTGAAGAGATGGTAAGTCGATCCCTCACAGCCTCGTTGTTATTCCCATTAAAACTCAAAGATGGTGCTAGTATGATTAAGGTCTATATATATATATATATATATGACCACGTCAATCACACTCGGATTGGCGCCAAAACACTTGGTCTGATTGCAACTGAACTTTGGAGCGGTTCGCTTGTGGTGAAAATGCAATCCGACCCAACGGACCAATGAACCAACCAATATCCCTATAAAAACCATGAACATACCTGATATATTTGTGGAAAAGTTGTTTAATGATTTCTGATGTAATTTTAGCATGATCACTGATCTCTTTTGGATGGTGGCAGAACAGACATGGGTAGGATAGTGTTAGCAACTTTTTTAAATAAAAAAACATCTTTACATGGCTTTACTCTTTCTGCTCTTTGTACAGTGTGAGTGTGCGTGTGTGTGCATGCGAGAGAGAAAGACTGGAACGCTGATTCTGTACCATGCAGCAAAGTTTTGCATAAACGTGACTTAAACAATACTTAAAATTTTTTACCAGTTGACACATTTTTACAGGAATATAATTTTAACCAGTATTTTGATGTATGAACTAAATCCCGGAACAGCGCACAAACATTTTGACCAGTGAGTGAACTTTTATCAACACTGTTTTGGTCCATTTTGAAACATTGACTTGTGCAAGTGAACAGAATCAGAAGTAAATACAACACTTTAATAATATTAGCCCGTTTTGGAACAAATCAAACAAGCTACATTTCTGAAAACGCACTTAGATTCGAGTGCGAGGAACCCCCGGTTCGATTCCCAAGTAATGCACAAAGTTTCTGTTTGTTTGTTTGTTTGTTTTTTAATGGCAGCCAGGGCCATAGCAAAGTATTCTGGGCCCCTGTCTGTATGTTGCTATGGGCCCCTTTCCTATTAAAAAAATACAGTTTAGAATTTGTTGTAGGGCCCTTCTGGACCTGTGGGCCCCTAGAATCATTTCCACCTTTCACCCCACAAGCTACAGCCCCGATGGCAGTTGTATACCAGTGGATGTACTGTACCTCTGTTTTAGATACCTCTTCCACAAGTTATTTTCCTCCATTTCTGTCAAACCGAGCAGACTGCTTTTACTCAATTGACTTGAATGACTCAAATGACTTTGAGTCAGCACAGCACTGACTGTATTCCTGATCAGGGGGGGAACCCTACACCCCCCGATTGAAGGACAGGTTGAATCATCATTTCTGTGGCCTTTAACTGTGGCACCTGGCACATTTATTCCTCCACAAACCCAAACAGAGTGCAGACCTTCTATGACCCCTCTCTGACCATCATGTCTTGAGTGTCCTGAAAGGGGCTCTTAGTGGGCCACTTTAATATGTGTTTAGAGACCTACCAGGGAGTCACTTCCTGCCAGATATAAATAAACTGACCCACATAAACCAAAGCCAAGCCATGAAAAGGCTATAGATATATATATAGGCTATAGACTGTATATGATACCTTTAACAGCTCCCAGACTCACCCTTTCTGATGGATAAAGAGATAAGAAGAGAGATTATCACTCCCCAAATGGAACAAATGGAAATAAAAATATCATAATTCATCCAAATTCAGTTAATTATATATATATACAGCAAAATCATCTACATTTTAAAATTTTCAATAGAAGCAGAAAGCAAACAAATTGCTAAAAGATCTGTTTATATATTTAAAATCTGTCTGTAAAAGGCTGACTGTATAATGGACCTTAGTTGGGGTAGATGGCATATTTAGTTTGACGTCAATGAAAACAAGGCTTTGATAGTACACTAACAGCAGAAAAATTTTTATGAAACAAGTATCAACATTTTTAGCATTATGTTCTTCCTGTAAAATACTGTTCATCAAGAGACAGAATTTGTATTTAATCATGGTAATTATATAAATAATTGTATTTCTTGTGTAAATTGATTTATTTTCATAAATGTAATAGCTCTATTGTTGAATTCTTTTCGATTAAATAAAAAAGAAATATTACATATACGGTATATTTACAGTAGTGCTATATATATACACTCACCTAAAGGATTATTAGGAACACCATACTAATACTGTGTTTGACCCCCTTTCGCCTTCAGAACTGCCTTAATTCTACGTGGCATTGATTCAACAAGGTGCTGAAAGCATTCTTTAGAAATGTTGGCCCATATTGATAGGATAGCATCTTGCAGTTGATGGAGATTTGTGGGATGCACATCCAGGGCACGAAGCTCCCGTTCCACCACATCCCAAAGATGCTCTATTGGGTTGAGATCTGGTGACTGTGGGGGCCATTTTAGTACAGTGAACTCATTGTCATGTTCAAGAAACCAATTTGAAATGATTCGAGCTTTGTGACATGGTGCATTATCCTGCTGGAAGTAGCCATCAGAGGATGGGTACCGGTGGGAGTCTTCTGCTGTTGTAGCCCATCCGCCTCAAGGTTGTGCGTGTTGTGGCTTCACAAATGCTTTGCTGCATACCTCGGTTGTAACGAGTGGTTATTTCAGTCAAAGTTGCTCTTCTATCAGCTTGAATCAGTCGGCCCATTCTCCTCTGACCTCTAGCATCAACAAGGCATTTTCGCCCACAGGACTGTTTTTCCATTTTCACACCATTCTTTGTAAACCCTAGAAATGTTTGTGCGTGAAAATCCCAGTAACTGAGCAGATTGTGAAATACTCAGACCGGCCCGTCTGGCACCAACAACCATGCCACGCTCAAAATTGCTTAAATCACCTTTCTTTCCCATTCTGACATTCAGTTTGGAGTTCAGGAGATTGTCTTGACCAGGACCACACCCCTAAATGCATTGAAGCAACTGCCATGTGATTGGTTGATTAGATAATTGCATTAATGAGAAATTGAACAGGTGTTCCTAATAATCCTTTAGGTGAGTGTATATACAGGTGAAACTCAAAAAATTAGAATATCGTGCAAAAGTTCATTAATTTCTGTAATTCAACTTAAAAGGTGAAACTAATATATTATATAGACTCATTACAAGTAAAGTAAGATATTTCAAGCCTTTATTTGATATAATTTTGATGATTATGGCTTACAGCTTATGAAAACCCCAAATTCAGAATCTCAGAAAATTAGAATATTACATGAAATCAATAAAAAAAAGGATTTTAAATACAGAAATGTCGGCCCTCTGAAAAGTAGAATCATGCACATGTACTCAGTACTTGGTTTGGGCCCCTTTGCATTAATTACTGCCTCAATGCGGCGTGGCATGGATGCTATCAGCCTGTGGCACTGCTGAGGTGTTATGGAAGACCAAGATGCTTCAATAGCTGCCTTCAGCTCTTCTGCATTGTTTGGTCTCATGTCTCTCATCTTTCTCTTATAATGCCCCATAGATTCTCTATGGGGTTCAGGTCAGGCGAGTTTGCTGGCCAATCAAGCACAGTAATACCATGGTCATTGAACCAGGTTTTGGTACTTTTGGCAGTGTGGGCAGGTGCCAAGTCCTGCTGGAAAATGAAGTCAGCATCTCCATAAAGCTTGTCTGCTGAAGGAAGCATGAAGTGCTCTAAAATGTCCCGTAGACGGCTGCGTTGACTCTGGACTTAATAAAGCACAGTGGACCAACACCAGCCGATGACATGGCTCCCCAAACCAACACAGACTGTGGAAACTTCACACTGGACTTCAAGCATCTTGGATTGTGTGCCTCTCCATTCTTCCTCCAGACTCTGGGACCTTGGTTTCCAAATGAGATGCAAAATTTGCTCTCATCAGAAAAGAGGACTTTGGACCACTGAGCAACAGACCAGTTCTTTTTTTCTTTAGCCCAGGTAACATTTGAAGCCCATGTCCAGGACCCGCTCTGTGTGTGGTGGCTCTTGATGCAGTAACTCCAGCCTCAGTCCACTCCTTGTGAAGCTCCCCACACATTTGAATGGCCTTTTCCTGACAATCCTCTCCAGGCTACGGTCATCCCTGCTGCTTGTGCACCTTTTTCTTCCACACTTTTCCCTTCCACTTAACTTTCTATTAATGTGCTTTGATACAGCACTTTGAGAACATCCAACTTCATTTGCAATTACCTTTTGAGGCTTTCCCTCCCTGTGGAGGGTGTCAATGATGGTTTTCTGCACAACTGTCAGGTCAGCAGTCTTCCCCATGATTGTGAATTCAACTGAACCAGACTGAGAGACCATTTAAAGGCTCAGGAACCCTTTGCAGGTGTTTTGGATTAATTAGCTGATTAGAGTGTGACACTTTGAGCCTACAATACTGAACCTTTTCACAATATTCTAATTTTCTGAGATTCTGAATTTGGGGTTTTCATAAGCTGTAAGCCATAATCATCAAAATTATATCAAATAAAGGCTTTAAATATCTTACTTTGCTTGTAATGAGTCTATATAATATATTAGTTTCACCTTTTAAGTTGAATTACTGAAATTAATGAACTTTTGCACGATATTCTAATTTTTCGAGTTTCACCTGTATATACACACCAATCAGCCACAACATTAAAACCACCTGCCTAATATTGTGTAGGTCCCCCTCGTGCCACCAAAACAGCGGCAATTGCATTCTGAGATTATATTCTTCGCACCACATTTGTACAGAGCGTTTATATGAGTTACCGTAACTGACTCTGTCAGTTCGAACCAGTCTGGCCATTCTCCGTTGACCTCTCTCATCAACAAGGCATATCCATCCACAGAACTGCCCCTAACTGGATATATTTTGTTTTTGCCACCATTCGAGTAAATTTTACAGACTGTTGTGCGTGAAAATCCCAGGAGATCAGCAGTTACAGAAATACTCAAACCAGCCTGTCTGGCACAAACAATCATCCATACGTTTATCTAATCAGCCAATCGTAATCGTAAATAATTCAGATACAGGTTACATTAAGCCTCAGTTAATGTTTACATCAACCATCAGAATGTTGAAAAAACGTGAGAGCTTGTTGATGAGAGAGGTCAACAGAGAATGGCCAGACTGGTTCGAACTGACAAAGTCTTCTACACAACGACCCTGCCATGCCTCCTTGTGTGATCCCTCGGAAGTCACAGAATAGGCGGTTGGGAGGGCACGGGAGACTGAATCATCCCTCAGAACAAGAGCGATTCATGAGCGATTCATGAGCGAAGCATCTTGAGACTCATTCCTCATGATAACGGAACCATGGTGAGACACATATACAGTCAGCAACTTTTGTTTTCCCATTCACATATGTTCACTAGAATATTGACATTTAGCCAGTAAATGTGGTTGTTAACACTCATGTGAAAGGAGACACGTGGTAATCTAATATTATGTAATTGCCTCTTTATGAAATTAGTGAGTTTACATCATTGTGGCAGGGCGGAGGGTGGGGCTGGGTCGTGATTTTACACTCCTGGTCCCTTATCAGGCTAATCAAGCCTCCAAGAGGGATAAAGGCGGACTGCGGATGATGGTGCAGGAGAGAGAAATCGTTTACGGGCCGCTGTCCGTCATGTGTGTGTTTGTGTCTTTTGATTAAGTTTATCATTAAAATATTATTTATATTGCCAAGCTGGTTCTCACCTCCTCCTTTCCATTGAAATGAGTTACAATCATCATCACATTAGCCTATTGTTATTCATCTAGGATGTTTTTCCTCGCAACAGACTATTCAGCTTTGGCTTGCTCACTAGGGAGACACCATTTTTTTCCTCTGTGAAGCTGCTTGGGAACAATTTGTTCTTGGAAAGTACTATACAAATATATTATTGGAAAAAAAACTGTTGAATTATAGATATATTGACTGCTAAATTAAGCTGACTGCAAGTTATGACTTCTGACTTTACTGGGAAGAAAATTTTTAAACTGGAACTCTTACAACGTTAATTGAATGCCACTGTCGTTTTTGAACTTGTTACATCAGGAAGTGGCTGGGATTCCCATGTTGTCTTTCAGATGTAGCATTGTTTGGAAGAAATGCCCTACAACTGACACTAAAGATTTAAGCACTGGACAGTATGAGAGGGTACATCTGATTGGGTTTTAAGATTTATAATTAGGTCCACCTATGATACTCCTCCAAGCCCTGTGAATTTGTCTTTGTGGTATGACAAAGAGGAAAGATGTCCCCTCTGTGAGGCCCCAAGAGCAAATCTGCAGCACATGTTGGGTGGGCAAAAGGCCACCTTGGTAAATAGACGATACAGGCAGCGACATGATAAGGTCCTGCGAAAGCTGGCGGAGTTCCTAGAGGTGTGTAAAGGCAAAAAAGGCTGCCATGCTCTGAGTAATTCTATTGAGTTAAAAGGGAGGCAGCTCACAATGCACAGCATTGAGGGAAGAAAGATCAATCCTGGTACATGCAATTGATTGGTCAACGGAGGTCGATCTTGGCCAGCATGTAAAATTTCCTGCAGAGGTCGCCATTACCTCCTTGAGGCCAGACGTAGCGTTATGGTCGGCATCAGCTAGAAAAGTCATAATGATTGAGTTTATGGAGGCAGCCTATGGGAGGAAGAAGCTAAAATATGCTGATTCTGGCTGCAGAGTGCAGGGAAATGGATGGAGGGATGCGTCTTACCCTGTGGAGGTCAGGTGTCAAGGATTTATGAGAAGTTGAGTGCAGCATCTATTTAAAGACATTGGTATCATTGAATCAGCATTGAAGAAGTCAGATGGCAGAGTAAGCTGAGAAAGGAAGCTTCTAGATATGGTTAAGAAAGAAGGATGAAAAATGGGGTGTGCAGAAGCGAGAAACCAGGAATAGGGAACATTTGTTATATGTGGTGAGGTAGCATGTGGGAGAGATAAAGGGGTGGGGAGGAATTATTTCTGCTGACCACTCGATCCTTATACAGGGGGTTCTGGAGAGGGATTAGCGAATCCATGCCAAGCTAGGCGTTGGTGGTGTGGCTGACGCAGATTTATGGCTCACCTCTCACATAGATTTTCTACTTAATCTGTTGGGGGATTCATTTAAAAGATTGGAGGGGTGGTAGGCGTAGTCTGATAACTTGCCTTTTCTGATTGAGAAGCGGCCTTAAAGGGGGGGGTGGGTATCGAACTCTGGCTGCATGGTATATCCTGTAAAGTAGGAATGTCTTGATGGGGATGCAGGAACAATCAGCAATGGAAAAGATCCAGTGTCCAGCTGTAGGGGGTGGCAGGGGATGTCCCTGACCACTACCCCACCACCAGATGTTTTTGGGATTAATGGGGTGAAACGTCTGTAATCGGTGGCTCCTGGATGATGACCCCGTAAGGTGGACGACTGAAGGCACTGGGGAAGGTGTGGCAGGTAATAATGGCCTGCATGTTTAAACAGCTACCTGTGCATCTGATTGGTTTATACAGTAAGTAGGAATGCATAATTTATTAACCATATGTCCTAACCCAAACCCCAACATTAAACCTAACCAACGGTGGAGTATAAATGTAATGGGTAACTTTAGAATTGTGTTCATCATTGATTATGTGAACGTGATTACTTCCTGGTTTCCACAGGACCAAATCTATGGTATAAATTTAGTTACAGATCAGATAGAACACCCAGTCAGTGCTGACAATCATAACAATTGGAAACAAAGTCTTGCCCATGATGTGTATTGACAGTCTGACATAATGTTTTTTTTCCACAAGACCTCACTGGGAGGTCTTGCTCTCGTCTGACAAGCAACAAAAATAATGGATCATAAAAATCGTATAGTGTGCACACGGCTTACAACACCCCTTAACCCTGGTAAAATTACTGTAATGCTCTGTCTCTTGTGACTTACTCCATTATTTTGGACCTCTAAGAAAATCTGTGACAGGATTTTATGCATGTGCACCATGTGCATTTGGCAGGCCAGAGAGATGCTAATAATTTACACAGTACTATAAATGTCTTTGATGGGAGGGGCATGAAAATCTGCAGAATTAATGAAGCTGATTTCTGTTTCTCTGAGTCACTCTTGTTAACAGTACAGCTGTCAGTTCCTCCTCTTTTCAATCCATCAAGGATTCACTCATCAGACCATATCATAAAACACATTCACATGCAAGTCCACCCACACAGACCCTCATTCACTTTGATTTTTTTTTATTGCAACCAGGAATGATTGGCACGTCTACAGACACACCCGGCAGTCTCTAAGGGATGAGACACTGCAAGCTGCAGCCCGCAAGTGCTTTTTTTCCCAAGTGTGTGTGTGTAAAGGTATGTGTGTGTTGATATCTCATCTCATTTCCATTGCATTGCCGGTATTCACTGCCACCAGATACAGTCAGATTAGGTTGCTTTTATGTCACTACATACCCGTATGACTTTCTATATGTGTACTTTCATATGATCCGTGAATGTATTGGAGGAGCATAGAATTTTTATTATTTTGTTTTAGCAGGAGTTTCAAGCACAAACATGTGGTAGTCATTCCAGCAAAGGCTCGGAAGTTTGATGTCCTAATAATGGGCAGTTAAGACAAACAAACTCCAAGAGTAATGAATGAAACCAGCCGTCCACTTAAAACAAAGCCAACATTAATTTCCTGGTCAGAATGGAAAATTAGTGCAGCTGTCAGCCAACCAGAGCAGTTAGCGCACAGACTCTTTAGAAAATGTCTTCATTTTATGATGTCTATGTTTTGTATATCAATATTTACTGCACCATGGTAAGGCCAGTAACATACTTTACACAAGAATGCAGACGCGGATGCTAGCGCTTGGCCAACGCATGGTCTGGTTGAACGTGCCAGCGTCCGTTCTTGAGTTATCGTGATGATAACAAACCTCAGTACACAAGGGGGTGAACTCGCTCAAGCTATATATTCTTCAAACTGTTGCTCCTCCATGACAGTAGTTGACTTTAAAGAGAAAACTCAAAATACAAGTGGACAGTTCAAACTAATGTCCGCCATAGGGCTAATGTCCTTGTGGCAATGCTGAGAATGTAACTTGTACTTGTGTTGTGTTATGAACTGCAGTCTGACACATTTTGGAACGCAACAGAGCTTGAAATAGAGCTTGCGTAACTAGAAAGGTTTTTTGTGTAAAGTATGTTTTGGCCTTAAAAAGGAATTGACAACCATATTCTGCTGGTTTGTGAATGTAGCTTTTGATAATTGATTACTTTGGGATGTTTGTAGCCTGTCATTTATACTGCATGTCATGATCTTACATCCAGATGGAGAGATTTGGCCAGTAAATCAACTCCACAGAGAAACAGTCTATTAAGGTCCATACACTTATACTTTTATGTACCCTGTCAATGACATAGAAAATTGCTTGGTTCCGACAGGGCTGTTTAAACTCTAGAGTGATTCTCTCTCTGCAGCGGTCTAGAGTCCATCATTAAAATTCCCTGAGTCGTTTTGGAGCAGTTCTTCTTCCACATTGACCATGAGTGGTACCACTTTCTTCAGCTGTGACGTCAAGGGAAGTGGACCCGAGGAATTGTGGGTAAAGGGTGAGGTGCCTGAACCACTGTGGTATTTACACACTTACACGTCCAGATTAGAGACATCAGCTCCAGTCATTTTCAGCAGATCACACACACACACAGCTGAGCGAATTATATTTTCTATCCCCTTTTCTAAACCAAATCCAAATAAACCAAATGTTATTTTAAAATGTTTTCATGACATTTTCATGGAGCCCACAATGTACATGATTTTAGGTTATACTATCCACGTAGGGACATTTGGTCCTGACTATGTAGGCAAAACCTGACCCACAAAAAATTTATCAGGACTTCATCATTTATATGGGGTATTGTGTTAATGCATTTCATCTACAAAATGATTTGTCCCAGACCCAGACATTCAATATGAAACTATGAAAATCCATCAATAAAATAAAAAAATATTTGTCATGGGATTATTCAGTCCCTCGTGTTGTTGCGTGTCTAGCGTTAATTACGCGGCGGAGTTGCTCATCGCTTATTACCACTCGCTGCCTGATTAACGTGACAACCGCCCGTGACTCCTTTCCCCTTTATAAGCAGCCCTTTTTGTGGGTTGTGTTTGTCAGATCATTCTCGTTGTTGTGCTTTGTCTCTCTCATGCTCACACTCTTTTCTTGTTTTTAGTTGGATTTACCTTAACATGTTTTCCTGTGCTCCAGTCATTTATCTCTTACAGTACCCTCTGCATTTGGTCATCTTTGCCTTCACCATCCCAGGACCAACTAGGTAGAGAGAGTGAGGTTAGTTACTTAACACCAACAGCTTTATATAATGTACGCATAACAGTCATTATAAACTACATTCACAACGAACTACATTCAGTCAACACTGAACTACATTTAACAAAAATTCAACAAACAAGCAAAGGACATAACACATGAGGGGATTAAAATAGGCAGAAACAAACAAGAGAGCAGGTGGCGCTCGCCAGCTGAAAGTTGGCATGATAAGTATTCCCATGGAAACAATTAGAGTTCCCATGGAAATGCAGATTCCATACCAACGGCACCTGAAATACATGAGGGCGTAAAAGTCAACACGCTTGGAACGTAACAAAGAGAACATGGAGCATGAGTGTCCAGAACCGAACACAGACCAAAACCGAACCAAACAGGAAGTCAGGATCCAGACACCAAGCCCTGGACATGAACAAGTGCACATGGTGGTAACTCGCAACCGGACCCGTGTGCTCACACAAAGAATGTACACAAAACACGAGACAGACAGGGAATGATGATGCCATGGTCCTATCAGACAAAAACCCAACCTGACAAGGTGATAGGACCGTGACATCACCAGAGTGCACTGCGGTAACTCACGATGGCGGTAACTCACAACAGGACCTGTGCACTCACACAGAGACAGGACACGAAACACAAGACAGAACATGGGACAATGATGTCACGTCCCGACAGACAAAAACCCAACCTGACCAGGTGACAGGACTTACTTTCTAGAAGTCCACATTGCTAAAAGTGCCTGAAGTTGAAGAAACACCCATTTATACTTTTAAAAATGTATTTGTCACGCTGCAGGATCATTTAAAATAGACAAGAGTACGCAAAAATGTGCAGGATTATAAAAACTTTGAAAGAAAAGCTGTGTGACACTTTCAATTTATATAGTATATACAGTATGTAGTTAACCTAAAATCTTGATCTTGATGTTCAGCTTTTGCAGTGTACAAAGTTAAATCCTTTTCAACATACTGCTTGTCAGTCAATAAATTTCCTTTAGGATAAAATAATGTAAACCTGATGCATGTACACTTGAAAACAGGCTTGTTTTCGGTCTCAGTGCCACATGTGAAAGTGCTTTTCTGCCTGTTAGTTTGATAGCATGCACAATGATTAGTGTGTATTTTTGTAACATGGTATTTTGATCTCCTGACCTCACCAATCTCTTGCAATGTACATGGCTGTCACATTGCCATGACAACCATAGACAGTGTTCATTGCAGAGTTTGGGTTTCCCACCCAATAGGACACACACACACGCATACATATATGTCCTGAGACATTATATTATGTGCACAGAACAGCTGATGAGTGGGTCTGAAGATCAGACTGTTTATCCTCGATGGGAAATGGTCAATAAATCAGGGCGGCTGGTAAACCGCTCAACACCCGTTTACTCAGGTGGGCTCTTTATCACGTGTGTCAAACCCCTCCAACATCAACACACAACAGCATGGGAAACAGACTCAGACCTCAACCAGAAAACAAGACAAAAGCTGTGTTCCACAATGAGTATAGCTTTTTCCTTCTATACAATGAAAGTGAATGGTGACTGAATCTGTCAGTCCCTAACATTGTGGCTAACATGTCCTTTTGTGTTTCACAGGATAACGAAAGTTATACGGGAACAAAGAGAAGGTGACTAAATGAAGACAGAATAACACATTTTGATGGAAGAATCTTCATGCATACAAATGCAGTGACTTCCACTGTGTGTAGTTTTGCCCCACATGGAAGAAGAATCCTTCTCCTTTTTTCACTGAGTGACTGGCGATGAATTGTTGAAAAGCCTCTGAGGGAAGGGTTTGTCAGTTTGCCGAATATGAAACATTTGAAGTATCCGACCGAGACCCTTGGACCGCCTCTGGTCTGGATTAAAGGAATCACCGGTTGGCTCAGGACTGTCTGGGTCTAATGACTCGCAGATGGGCCCTAGCAAACCCCATTGGGCCACTCAAACTGGGTCACCCATAAACAAATTAGACTCTTGATCTCACTGTGTAATTGACTCACAGGAAAATACTGTGGTGAACAAAGACTATTGTTCCCCCCATCAGTTTAAAGGGATAGTTCACCCAAAAATGACAATTCTGTCATCATTTACTCACACCCATGTTGTTCCAAAGTCGTATGACAACATGAGGGCCTGTAAGCCAGCGTAGTTCTAGCGGGAAGACTAGCAGCTGTACATCATTACACCATTAGCTAGGTAACCCCTAGACAATCACATGTAAGCCATTGCTTTACAAGTCTGCTCACAATCCATCACATTGCTGTTTCAGTGCGTTAACACGGCAACCTCCACCACCCAACCATCACCAGTTGAGTCCCGTCCAGTACGGAGGTAGGCTCCTCGCCCCTGCCTCCTATCTCCGGCAGGATATGACGGTTCCGAGTACTACAACTTCGGACCACCAGACGGGGCTCACGCCAAAGAGACATTACATTTCTGTTTTATATTCATCAAATAAATGTCATCTTAATTTCACTCAGTCTGTGGGTCTTCCTGATAGAAAATAAATTCAAGATTTGCATTTTTGGGTGAACCATCCCATTAATACAGAATCCAAGGTACCGTAGAAGCTACAGAACTTTGTTTTGAATGGATGTCTTCTCCAGCAGACTCAGGTTTTTTCAGTATGGTATACTAGCATAATGCACACTACACAATGTGCATTGTATAGCCTTCTGTCTACTTTTCTTTACAAAAAAAAAATAGTATGGGAAAACTTTAAACTTTTCAAACAGTAGCAAGCTACAAACAAGGTCCACCTGGAGAGAGCTATATGTTAGCATTGCCATTCACCTAAATGCTAGCTGGTCAGTTGGCGCATTTTGTGAGGACTACACAGCTAAAGTTAAATGGCTGTCAATATGCTTTTTGTCCTCAGATTGGAGTAGTTACAACATCTACCAGTCGGCGCCAACTGTTCATGCAGACCAGAAGTGTCTATTAGGAAAGATGGCATACACTAGACGAACAATTGCCTTTGAGATGAATGGGAAAGATGGATAGCTCTCTCCAACTTTTATAAACATTGTAATGTCCTGAATCTCTATAAACTACCATAGTTAGGCTAAATGCTATGCTAACCTCTACTCAAGTGAGTATTTTTGTGTAAAATTGCTTTATGATTGATCTGTAGTATTACGTCCATGTCCTACCCTAAGGGGAAGGTGCTTTGTTTTGTGATGTTTTTTTGTGGGTTAGCACTCTCAGTCAATGCTTAAACCTCATGCTAATATCAAAATTATCATGGGTTAGCAAGAGTTTCCTGCAAACAAACGTGTCAGCTTCATGCTAATTTCATGTTTTTGTTGATATCTCTACTTAAATTTTTTTTTTGCCATTAACTCTCGATTTTCACAAGGAAATTTCCCAAAACACCTCTAAAACCATCAAACTAGACCAGTATGAGTATCTTAAACCATCCTAGGTTGGTTTACTCTGTTTATAAACATGGATGTGTGTATATTTTAATGTGAGCACCATGGTGACAACGTACACAAGATTAACTGTTAATCTTGAATAAGTGTAATTAAAATTAGTCGAGGCATTTTAATACTAGACTATTCCTCTTGTGTAGAGCTGTTTTGGGACAAAGTTAGACCTAGTTACTTAAAAAGATACTGAAACGGCCAGGTTCGGCTACAACACTATGATTATAAAGCAGAGTTCATCGTCTGGTTGCTTTGAGATATGACATAATTATTGTCAAGAGACATATTAGTTGTCAGATGACTTGTTCATGAAATGGCAAACATTACATATGAAGCAGTTTTAGCAGCAAGTATGTTTTACTGTTTTAAAGCTTCCATTAGCATCATTAATAGATGGACATAAATTTTATGTAATGTCATTCTAAGCTCAAAACAATCCCTGAATTCACGTAAAATAAATTGGTGCTGCTGATTCACAATAACAAACTGAAATAATGTGCCTTTTATTGCTTGTAAATCTTTGATTGTGAGGTGACCTGGTTGCTCTTACAGACTGCTCCAGTTTCACTAATGAAAAAAGACTCCATCTTTATTATCAGCCGAAGTTTCTCTCTTTCCATATTAGGCAATGCTCAGAATGGAATACTTGTTTACTATACTGCAATGTAAATACTGTATAATGCCCAAAAGTACATTTAATTGTTCAGAGGTTGTTCTCCTATAGCTTAGGATACTTATTGGTGTTCTCAATTATGATTCATTAAAGTATCATCTGTCTCAGATATTTCACCTAAAATGTCTTAAGAGAAGTAAAAGGAAAACAACTGAGACAATTGAGCAATAACATGTACAGTATGTTGATAGCCTAGTTCAGATCATTTGTTCTTGGAAGAATTTTATGAGAAATTAGTTGATATTGAAATATCTGACTTTTGAGGGCAGACTTCAGTATTCCAAAATAATTATAAAAATGTACACAAAGTGCAGCTCATTTTGAGGTATTGTTGCTCTCTATTCCTTCAATACCGCGAATGCCGTTCAATTAACACACCAAAAATGAATGTCGTCATTCTGAGTCATCTCAACCAGAAGTCCCGAAGGCTCAAAATTTTGTTTCTGATTATTTTGTTCTGGTGAAAGAAATACATAAAAAAATTACCCAAGCTAAAATATATAATACCATGGATAAATATTTACTGAGCAATCCATTGTTTTGTATTTCCCACTATATTATTTTGAGTAAAATGACCAGTCTGTCTGTTCAATATAAGTCATTGTAACAGGTAAAGATGTGCAAGGAGGAGGCAGAAACCGGCTGAACAGTCAACATAAACTTTAATGATAAAAATGAACTTAAAACAAAATTGTGACAATGAGGAGGGCATTGCAGGGCCGTGAGGCTGCAGCCGTGAATCAGCTGATCAGTGGGAGAGTGAGATAAGGGGAGCCGGTGACACCGGTTAGAGAGAGAAAGCACATTGCGACAGTGCATCTCTCCTCCCTATAACTGTATAAGGACGGGCAAGGAGGAGGCGGGAACCCGCTGAACAGTCAATGTCAAGTTTAATGTTAAAACTCAACTTAAAACAACATAAAACATAAGACAAACCGACACACACAACGTGGCCGTTAGCAATAATGAAGAGTTTACTGCAAAGCTCATTTGCATGTGAAATTAATGAGAGGAGAATTTGCGGCAGCTCTAGATTTTTTGTAAGGGATGCCCTTTCAAAGCAACACTTCCTTTCACTCGTACTTTCCCGTGCATTGCATGCATAGACTCACGCAGAAATCTCGACAAATTCGTATGGGTTAATTCAGGTGTAATACTGTAAGTATTTGCATGCTATCTTAAGATGCAGTAATGCATCACATGTTTTGCTAACTCATCACCAGGTGTATTTTACTCCAGCTCGCATGTTTATCTGCAGGTGTTGCAGACCCTCATAAACCAAGGTCTGTTTATCATTCCAATCAAGAGACATGGAGCAGTTTTATGAACAGGTAAGAACAGGGTAGAAACTCCACACAGGTGTACAGGCCAAAAGAGAGCAAATAGTCCAACTGCTACAGGACAGGGGAGGAAATTTTGAATCAAAACCACATGCAGACACAGTCATCACACCGGTTCAAAGCCTGCCAAACTCACAGTCAAGATCAAAAGGAGCAGAGTTATGCTCGCGTGAGCCTTACAGCGGCTGAGGTGGACTGGACTGCATTAGAACTCTGAGCCAGGGGGTATAGAGGGGTTCCAAAACTAACAAGAAAGCAAAATAGAAGAGGTTCAGAGAGTGTTTCATTAAGACAGTGGTACCACCAAAAGACTTTAGCCGGAGTAGACAACATATTTCACCCAAACATTAAGTAGACTCACTTTCATGTCATTCCAAACCTGTATTATTTTCCATTAGACACAGAAGGCGATGTTTGGAAGAATGTCTGAGCTTCGCTTTTTTTCTTTTTTTAGTTCAAGGAAAATGGATGGTGGTTTAGACTGTCAAGCTAAAAAAATAAAAATTATAAAAGTATCATAAAAGTAGTCCATTTGACTTGTGTGTTAATTTCGAAACCTTCTTAAGCCAAATGGCATTGTGTAACAAACAAGTCTGTTGGCAAGTCTTTGGCGGTACACATCACCACCCTCTTTTGTTCTGTGGAAGAAAGAAAGTCATACAGGTTTGGAACATCATGGTAGTTGAGTAAATTATGACAGAATGCTAATTCTTGGAGGAACTATACAGTATAGCACTGCCTCTGACTAAAGTCTATTAAGCTGCCACAATGTGCACACAAGTGACCAATGTAGGGAATTTAACAACAGAACCATGTTTTTGTCAAGAACGGTTTTAAATTTGTGACAAATTGACACCTCAAAAACTGCAATTTCACCCAGGAATCCACGCAGTTGTACTGGAAATTCCTCGATAGATCAAGAACCAAAAATTCAATCATCCATAAACAAAAGGAAACTAAACCACAGTAACTTTTAAGGCTTGTTATTGGAGACACACAGCTTTAACTTCAGACATGAGTGAAATTAATCAACTACAATAACAAAAACACCCTTTAAGTATTTATTATCTTGAGTTCTCTTGTTTAAATGGAGGGCTAATCAAATTTAAAAGGCCTATTTTCCCATCACAAAGTGAAGTCGACAGCCCTAATTACCACACCGTTTCTCTGTACACACCTCATAAATGTTGTTGCACATTGCTGATTTTACTCAATTTTGATTTGTATGTATCATTTGTGGTTGGTCTTTTATAACGTGATGATTTAAATGTTTGGAATAGTCAAGCTTTATCAATATAAGAACGATTTCTCCTTAGTTTGGACTCTTACGAATTAATGAACACTTACATATTTTGCCAAGTCATTAAATTGCCACGGGTATGTTTAAATAACATGTGATTTTTTTTTATGCACCAGAGCTATAATGCAATCCAGACACTCTTGTTTTTTCCTTTCCTTTGTCCTGTGTCGCTACTGACCAGCTTCAAACTTCTCCATTTCTAACAACAATAAATTGCTGCCACTTACATGTTCATGATCTTCCACTCCAGCCCACCCAAAATCTCAGACCTGGCGGTGAACTTGGCCCTGACAGTGCAGTGGAGTCTTCCCCAGCCCCATGCTGAGACTGAGGTGCTGTTGTTTGACTTGGTTGCGTAAGTGAGATAGGTAGATCGCTCTCTTTAGAGAATGAGATACAGATGGATGATAGAAGAAAGGTGAAGTGTGATTATTCTTACATGCTTGTGTTGGTGGAAATCTTTGGCCATCCTGTAACCCATCTTGACAGAAGAAACAGCTAAAACCAGCTTCTGATGGTATTTTTTATTTTTTTTGTCTAGTCATTAGCTTGTCAAGATGATCGATGAGCTGAACCACTAGCTTGTGGACCTGGTTTCTGCCTGGTTAGAGTCGATAAACCACCTTGAACCAACAAACAAACCAGTTTCCCAAGTTCCAAAAACCATCTTGATCACCTTAACTGCTATGATCTGGTTTTGTAAACTGAAGGCAAAGATCCAAGGTGCAAGCTGGTCATTTATGGTCATTAGCTGTTCCAACATTGGACCAACAAACAAACCGGTTTTTGAAGTTCCAAAACCATCTAGGACCAACTTAAACTGCCATAACCTTGTTTTTCAAATATATGCAAATATCTAAGGTACAGTTTGGTAATTTATGGTCATTAGCTGGTCCAAGTTGGTCTTGATGGTTGATCAGCTGGTATACCAGCCAGTGGACCTGGTTTTTAGTCCAGCTGGTTAGATCTAATAGGCTACCTTGGACTAGTAACAGACCAGCTACAATGACACAAAAAACAGCTTGACCACCATAAACGTCTCGGTTACTGTCGTAACCTCCATTCCCTAATGGAGGCTCTATCTCGCCCTTCTGCAGAAGGACCGCCATTAGGAGCCACGCCGCACTCTTGAGCCACGCCGGGGCAAGATGTGCTGGATGGTTCTGTTGCTTCACCACCAAGAACTGCAGTGCGAAGTCCTCGAGGGTGTCGCCGAAGAGGCCGACCTGGGAGATAGGCACGTTAAGGAACCGTGCCTTATCTGCGTCCCTCATCTCAACCTGGTTCAGCCAACCGTGCCTTATCTGCATCACTCATCTCAACCAGGTTCACAAGCATGGCATGGACAGCATGGACATCGTCTGCCTGAGTGTGCTCGCTGTGACCCTAGGCACACGGAGGGCGAGGTCGGTCGTATAGCGCAGCTCTTGAAGCACCCCGGGATCAGAACGACCCTCATGCAGCTCTTTCAAAGCCTTTGCCTGATGGACCTGTAAGAGGGTCATGGCGTGCAGGGAGGAGGCGGCCTGACCTGCAGCGCTGTAGGCTTTGGTCGCCAGAGATGATGTCTTCCTACAGGTTTTGATGGGAGGGCTGGGCAACTCTGCCAGGTGGCGGCACTCAGTGGGCACACATGTGCCGCGATCGCCTTATCCACTTGGGGTATCGTGGCCTAAACCTCGGCCGCCCACCGTCGAGGGTAGTGAGAGCGAACGAGCTGAAGGATCGGGTTTGGGCAGAGTTTTTACAAGTTCCAAAGCCAGCTTGACCACCTTAAACTGGTATGACCTGGCTTTATCAAATATAAGGCAAAGATCCAAGGTCCAATTTGGTCATTTATGGCAATTAGCTGGTCAAAGCTGGCCTAGATGGTTGATTAGCTGGACTACCAGCTATTGAACCTGGTTTTTGATATGGTAGGTGGTTAATCAAACCGTTGAGAACTGGTGGATCACCCTGCACAGCAACAAATCTCGCAACAAATCCAAAACCACCGTAAACTGGTATGACCTGTTTTTCCAAATAGAAGGCAAAAATCTGATGGAACAAACTAATGTTTGAAGGACAGTGTGTTTAGCTGTAGCTTTCCTTAAATGAAGGGGAAGAATAGAATGTTTTAACAAAATAAATGTATGTCATACAAAAACAATTTAAACACATTTGATATAATGTTTTTCTCTGGTGCTTGTCAAACTTTACCTGTTTTTCAAAAGAACTGTTGAAGAACTTTCTGTCTGGAATCCAGAAAGGCATTTCTCTCCCCTGTTCTCCTCTAAGATGGAGTTTGATCTAAAATTAGGTTTTTATAAGGGCTTGAGAACTTGGCCAAATGTGCTCTGACATTAATTCAAAATAGCTAGTATGGCTTTTCTCATTTTCGACCTAGGTGGGAGGAGGAAGAAGGGGGGCCCGTGGTCTGTACATATGAGCCAGTCCATTCTCTGTCTTTTGGAAAGCTTTGGATTGACATTCCTCCCTACTTGAGCCCGATGCTCCTTTGTGACATCATTAAGAAGGAATGCACACCGTACGTTCTCTCTTTCCTCTCGGTTCACTCTTCCCTTTCATTCCCTCCATTTCATGTTTATTTCCTCTCTGTCCAGAATGCCAATCCAGCCTCACTTTCATCACGTGAGAGTGGACCACATTCCAGCCTTACAGACATTAGGTGAGACTGAACAGACCCCCCTCTCTCTGGCACACACTCAGGAAGCTCTGGCTGTTTTTGGCTCTGTTTTACCTGTGGACTTTATAGCTGTCAAGCTTTTAAGAGCCACTGCACTGACCTAGTTACTCCCAGTGGTGAATATATGAGTTATTAGCGGCGCCCATGGGGCTGAACATTTCTCTGGCTGGATGCAGGGCTCGCCTTTCCCCTCTTGTGCTCAGCGCAGCTTTTGTCTGTGCAGTGAATGATATAAATCAGCCAACAACTGTGAGGGAAGAATGAAGCTCTGTGGAGTCTGTGAGGGGGTGTGGCGCAGAGCTGCTGAATCCAGAGGTTTCTGTGTCTTTGGATTAATATCTTCCTGCTGATAGTAGAGCTTTATCTGAGAGTACAGATCCTTCTAGAGTCCAGCACACGTGATAATGTAATTCCTTTAAGAGGACAATTAGGAATTAACTTATTTCCTATTTTCTTTAAAGCTGCTTTGGAACAATATGTATTGTAAAAACAAAAGTGCAATACTAATAAAATTTAAATGATCTTGGACACAGATTAAGCATTGTGTTGGACTAACAAGGACTTTAAAATCCTTGCTAATAAGAAACAATAAATGAGAACGTAAAGTCAATATGGAATCAAAATGACCTTTTTACTTTATACATGTTCATATTAGGTCTATGAATCAATACAATTTTAAACTAATTTATCACAGTTTTCTGTGATTAATCACAGTTAAATGATGGTACATGATACATTAGAACAAACATTAAAAACATCATAAATACATTTACCTTATAAAGTACTTTGTCTTGAACTTACAAGAAACTGTTTTGTCATCATTTATTTTAGTTATGTAAATGTGTACATGTTAAAATTATAATTTTTTATTTATTGCAGACACATTTTTATATGCCATAAAATATGTGGAAATGTTGCAAATAAAAGTTTGGCTAAATCTTCTGCCGTTTTAACATGGATTTGTTTCAATAATAGGATCAAATAGGCATATTCAATTATAAAACAATTCAATTATTTATTGGCAAGAGAAACTGAAGTCTATATTGCCAATGCATTATTGGACACTATACAAATATACAGTATATAAAACATATTGAATGGTGAAATTTAATTTGCTGAAGTTTAAAAGCTCAAAACTATTATTTTCTCTGGCTGCCGTTCAGTCACTACAAGTATACCTGACTGTAGCTGGCTAAACGTCCAGGTCCTTCTCAATCTCTATCGCACACACGCTGGCTCTTTCTCATGCGGTTTTTGCTTTTGACACTGGCTCATATGAAAGTGAGCATTTTTGGGTGATGCAAAGAGATGCAGCATGCTTGCCCGTATTTCTCACTCACCCAATTCACCGCTTGCGGGTGAAGTCTCCATTCTCTGTGCAGTGAATCCGCTCCCATGTTTATTACGAATAAGCATGCACTGCTTCACACAATCAGCTTCCTTTCCGTGTTAGGATGTGCAGTCTAGTCGAGCATGCACCTTCTCAAAATTTATATATGCCAAATTTAGCCACAGAAAGTGGGGAAAAAACATTAGTGGCGTTTCACCCATTGTATAAAAGTGCCTAGATTTGTTCCTGGTAGGCAGCAGATGCTCTGACCTTGCCCCCATCCTAATCGAGCCTGTAAGGCTGAGTAGCCTGCCAGGAACATCTTGAGACACCTTTCTCCTATCTTGTGTTTCAGGAAGTAAAAAACAAAAAATGGACACTCATTAACTGCGAAAGAAAATTTTACGTTTTAAACATAAAATATTAATTCGCAGAAATTAACACGTTTCCCAGCCCTAATTCATTAGCAACTTTTTTTCAGATAATGTAAAAAAAACTATTTAACCCCTCGCCTGATAACTCATATTGAAATCATTTTTCACAATCTAAATAATTTCCAATGTACAAAATCAAATTTGATCCTACATTGTTTTGTCTTCTCAATGAAAATGTTTTCACTTTAAAATTTGTCACATTACAGAAGTATAAAGGGTTGCACAATATGCACAAGTTTTCCAATTTGCTCCAATTTTAGGCACAATACTCACACAGCGAATTATAAAACAAACAGACTGATCTCATCATGAAATTGGAAACAGTATGTTGACTTTAGCTAAAATTGGAAACTCTTCCCCCAGTGGCTAAAGCGATAAGTGTTGTTGGGTGTACAGACACGTGTGACCTCCATTTTCTGGGTGTAATGTCCACAGAGGAGTGCAAAAAGCAAGTTGTTTTCAGCTGTACTGGATGTAATACAGTGAAGAGTAATGGATATTCTTTAAACTGTACCCCACAACCCACACCTAACCATCATTGGAGTAAATATGCTATGTTAGAGGGAAAAATGCAACCTGCGTCACTGCTTGAACACGATTACTTCCTGGTTTCAATGCAGGATCCGAATCCGGGTCTCCCATGCTTCTTACACAACATGCTTCAGCTTGCACCACAAGGGAAGGCAAACATGCTGGAACCGATGCAAAAATGTCTGATAGGAGATGGCACTTTTTGGCGAGTCAGCATTTTGTGGCTGATCCTAGGGTACTCGAACTCTTGGAAACAACATACCGATCTCCCGTGCAATCATGTTGAAACAAACAACAAATCTCTATTAATTGGATCACACAGATTACGAAATGTTGCACAGCGATGATCTAGCATTTATTTATTTTTGTAGTACTTAATTGTGGTGTGAATAGCTTTGGGAAGGAAAATTTGTTTGCAAATATTTAATACTTTTACATTGTTTAGTTAGTTGTAAAATACTAGGTATTGTTCGAATAGGCCATTTATCTAGTCAAATCCTGAGCAGTCTGGACCAATGGAAGCCTAACATAATGTTTTCATTGATACAAGTGATGGCAGAGCCTGACAACCTGCACAAACACAAACAGCTGTGTGTTACTATGTTAAGTAATTACTTTCATAGAATTAGCATGATTACACACAAAGACTTTTCTGTTCCACATTCGGAACCAGTAGCATTACAACATAGAGTATATACCTTCCAAGTTCCTCTAATTCTTTCCAATCATATCATAACACTCCTCCAAATCCATTTTCACACTGTTGTTTACCTTCTCACTTCTTCATTCCAGCGCAAGATCATCATGGAATTAGTCTTAAGAGAACAGAAGATCTGCGGGACAGATCTGTCTTGTCTGCACGTGCATGCCATGATGTAACACAGACTGTGTAGGGGAGGACAAACATTCACAAAAAGATGTTTGTCCTGGAGGCTCAGGTTAGGCATCGGTATTAGGATGCTGTTATCAGATTTCACAGAGTACCCTCTGAGATCAACCAGACAGGTCCAGACATGCAGTCAAGTCTTTTTCTGTATAACATGTTTCAGCATGTTAACCCTTATTACATAAGTGTGCTCTTGTGCATTCTTACCAAGTGATTCACCTGTTCTAGGACATTACAATACATGAACATTAGCTGCCTCTTAAAACTTCATAAGGTGAACCCACATGAAGACCTGCAGCTGTGGAGAGAGTTTAGTTTGGAACAGGTGTGTATGGTCCAGACACACTGCTGGAGGGTACTGTATGTTCCCATGTGTCCAGTGAGTAGTAAAAATAATGACAGGATACAAAATGTTTGTTCACTAGCGAGATGGAACGCCAAATCACGTAATGTTTTACACTCGCACGCACACTGGTTGAAGACATTTCTTTGCAAATCCTCACTGCTACCTGTGTCCCCTTTGTCTTATACTATGGACTGGAAAATGCATTCGCCTAAACACATGATTTTAGTTCTATACCATAAACATAACCCTATCTTCATTTCCAGCCAATGTTCAGAGGTTGTGCTTGGTCCAGGATTGGTCGTTGCTAATGAAAAAGTGTATTTTAGACTGACTCCTCAATGGAAAAATCCAGTTTTAAGTTGGTTAACTGTGATTTGGAACATGTAGCTGTTTCTAGTCTCTCAAAGCTGGTGATTAGCTGTTTCAAGCTGATTATAAGCTGGTTCAGGCTGGTTCAAGCTGGTCATTAGCTGGTTTAAGCTGGTTATTAGCTGCTCCAAGCTGGTCATTAGCTGGTTCAAGCTGGTCACTCGCCAGTTCAAGCATGCCACTAGCTGGTTCAACCTCGTAATTAGCTGGTTCAAGCTGGTCATTACCAGGTTCAAGTTGGCCCTTTGCTGGTTCAAGCTGGTCATTAGCTGCCCTAAGTTGGTCATTAGCTGGTCAGTAGCTCCTCAAAGCTGGTCATTACCTGGTTCAAGATGGTTATTAGCTGGTTTAAACTGGTCACTCGCTGGTTCAAGCAGTTTATTTGCTGGTTGAAGATGGTTATATGCTGGTTCAAGCAGGTCATTAGCTGCTCAAAGTTGGTCATTAGCAGGTTCAAGTTGGCCATTAGCTTGTTCAAGCTGGTCATTAGCTGCCCTAAATTGGTTACTAGCAGATACAAGTTAGTTATTAGCTTGTTTAAGCTGGTCATTAGCTGGTTTAAGCTGGTCACTCGCTGGTTCAAGCAGTTTATTTGCTGGTTGAAGCTGGTCATTAGCTGATCAAAGTTGGTCATTAGCAGGTTCGAGTTGGCCATTAGCTGGCCTAAATTGGTTACTAGCAGATACAAGATAGTCATTAACTGTTTCAAGCCGGTCATTAGCTGGTTCAAGCTGGTCATTAGCTGGTTCAAGCCGGTCATTAGCTGGTTCAAGCCGGTCATTAGCTGGTTCAAGCTGGTCGTTAGCTGGTTGCAGCTGGTCAGTTGCTGGTTCAAGCTGGTCATTAGTAGGTTCAAGCTGGACATTGGCTGCTCCAAGCTGGTCATTAGCAGGTTCAAGCAGGTTTATGTTCTTTGCATCTATTTTCCAAACAATGAAGGTGAATGGTGACTGAGGCTGTCATTCACCCTAACACCCACTTTTGTGTTCCATTTAAGAAAAATAGTCATACAGGTTTGGAACAACATAAAGGTGAGTAAATGATGACATAATCTGTTTAATGCAGATACATTTTGGTGATATTAAATCAAACTGCAAACCCCAAAATGAAACTTTAGCCTGGGCACAAAAGCAAAGCTTTACAGTTTCAAAGACATCTGCGTCTGATGGGACACAATCCACCCGACAATCAGATGCTTGTTGAAAGCAGTGGCATGTGGTTTCTGTGTTGTCCCAGTCGTAGCTATGAAATACCAGCCCAACCTCAGGCTATTTTAGGGCCAGCCACAACCATGCTCGCTCACTGCCCAGATACTGCCATTCTCCTGGGGCCCGTGCCTCAGCACTCTTCCTCTGTGCACCTCCAAAATTGTATAGTGGTGAGCCAATGGCATCATGAGTGTCAGTCAGCAGGCTGTGGCACAGTTCAGTCTCTAAAGGAACCATGAGCTGAAGGAATGGACTGCAAAAGGTCTGGCAAGGTGAGACCCTCAATGTAACCTCTGTTTCAGCCAACCTCTGTTTGTTTTTTACATGCCCAAACACAATTGAAGTTCATTAAACCTTTGGGCTGTCTATGACACTTGCAAGTTTGTTGTCCAATAGAATTCAGAATTCATAAGAAAATATATGGAAAAGTTCAAATTTATCGGGAAATAATTAGTTTGGTCAAAAAACGTCTCATTAAGATAAAGTGAGGTCATGTCTTTTGGCCTAAACTGTCCATTGTCCAAGTCTTATGTTTGTCTTCTCTCTGTTATTTTAAGGGAGAGTCTTGTTTTGTAATCCATTAAAACACTGTCCTCTCTTCATCCTTCCATCAGTTGGACTGGGGCGTTAAAGCGATGAGTGCCACAGTGGACCTCGGACCTTACGTAAGCTTCTAATCTCTTCATGCATCAGTCCTGAATAACGGAAAGTCCTATCCACTCCACATTTTGGATTTTCCACCCTCGTCCATTGTTACGGCGCAAGTGAAGCATGAGAATAGCAGAGCAGAAGAAAAACAGCTTATGAGGGCAGAAAACAAGATGTGAGTGAGAAAGATACTGGATATTGTAAATACCTTGTATTTCAGACAAATGGCCTTCTTCAATAAATATTTTCAAAATCAACTAGTTGATGCATTGCCTGGACCACCTACTGGTCTCAAAATTCACCCAAAAATGGGTCGTGCAGACTGTATGCACTCTTGCCCTAAAAAAGCTAGAGGCAGCACAACAAATAGAACATAGTTCAGGTGTTTCAAGATGTGTTTTAAACAGTTTTAACTTGATATGGGATCGGAAAAACCAAGACGCTCCTGTGCGAGATGCTAAAAATCAACTAGACTCAGTGCAACAGTAAAAGATACATGCTTGCAAAGAACAGTCATTGAAAAACTGCAGATGGATGCAAAAACAGCACGAAGAACAAGGAGACAGCCGAGATGGGAGGAGAGAGAGACATAAAGACAGTAATCATTACTGGGTTTAAAATAGAATAATAAGAGGAGTAGTATGCACTGCTCCTCTGCCTGTGATAACCACAAATGCAGCCATTTACTATTTAAACTCTTCCGGTATGGTCCATTTATCACGGTTTTATGTTGGTTACTTTCTTTGGCCTCAACATCTTCAAACTCAAAAATAGACAAAGGAGCGCAAATCTTCTGTTTCAGAGAGATAAGTAATAAGTTATGTTAATAAAAAGTGACTTAAATCCATGAACACATCCTAGATGTTAATTTTTCTGAAGAATGCTTGCCTGGGCAAAACCTGTTGCTACAATGCTGCATTCTGGGTGATTGCCTTGGAGTTAGTGGAAGCTAAGGTGTTCTTAGTGATTGTAGCAGATGCTAGGAGGTTGATTTGGTGTTTATCATGGTTCCTAGGCAGTTGCTATGATGTTCTGGGTAATTCCTATGGTGTTCTGGGTGGTTGCCTAAGAATTGTGGTTACTAAGGTGTGGTAGTTAGGACATTACTTGGAGGTTGCTATGGTGTTATTTGTGGTTGCTAGGGCTTTGGTATTGTTTTCAGGGTGGTTGTTATGGTGTTCCTAGGTGGTTGATATGATGTTCTGGATGGATGTTAGGGTGTTCTGGGTGGTTGCTAGGGCATTGCTACGTGTTTATCAGGCTGTTCTGGGTGGTTGTCTAGCCCCTTTCAGACTCTGCATCCTTTGGAATGAACATCACATGTTTTTTAAACCAATAAAAACACATGCTTTGATAATATGAATAATTCCTGGTCACTGATTAGACCCTGATCAACAAATCACAATGAAAACATGAACCCTAACTTAACTGGCATGGCTCACTGACTAGACAGAAGGAATGAGCAAATTTTTTACCTTTTAAAAACAAATTTAAGTTCAAGATAGCTAGTGTAGTCTATGTAGTGTGGCAGGGCACATTATCCTGCTGAAGGGGCCACTGCCATCATGGAATGCCATTGCCATGAAGGGGTGTACCTGGTCTGCAAAAATGTTTAGGTAGATGGCACGTGTCAAATTGATGAATGAATTGTGTTCTTGATTCTCGGCATGTGGACGTTTATCACAGCAAGATGACAAACTTTGTTTCAAAAGCGGCTGACGGCAGCAAGACAAAATACAGCAAAAAAAATACAGGAAAATTTGGGAAATCTTACACCAAAGCGCAGAAGAGGACATCACTGTGTTAGCTCAAAGATGACGCACGAGGGTAAGCTAACCTGCCATCTAGCTTATAGCAATGACGCTGTAGTGAAGATTTTCTCTGACCAATCCAGGGGCGGAGCCAGGGTTTTTCACAGGGGTGCCTGGGCAGGGGCCAGCGATCAGTCTGCAGTGGCACAGAAATTTTCAGGCAGTACATGTTAAGTCTTGTGATCAAAAACAGCAATTGCAAGTGGGGTGGCCAATGGGGTGGCTCCGCCACTGGACCAATCAGTGATCAGTACTATCCACAGTGGAAATCCCCAAAAAGCGAGCAGAGTCGAGTTGAGCCGTACCATGCAGTGGAAAAGCCCCATAATAGTGGTGCTTGCCTCAACAAATATCACTAAATATTGCTGCCAGATGATATAAAACATTTATGTCAGCGGAAAATGTCGTGTGTATTCAGTTTTGGTTATCTTGAAATCTGTTGTGCATTAATTTAATATATTTGTGCTTGACTACAGTGGAGATCTAAAAGACTGGAATTAAACACAGGAACAAACTTGGTTGAATAGAGAAAATTTATATTTTGATGAAAGCATCAAAGCGGTTGTTTGAACAGTGCATTTCCTGACATATGTGCGTAAAATCAAATAGGAATCTACAGCTTTTTCAACAAACAGATTTAAAAAACATAATGTATCAATTAGTGATGTCACGATTCAATTTTTTGAAGAATGAGTATGAGTACGGATACCTCCAGTTTTTCTCTAATGTTATAGTTTAAAAAAAGAAGAAGTATAAAATCTGAAAAAAATCGATATAAATGAATAACTGTAAAGAAAAACAAAAGAGTTGAACTGTTCACTTTTTTGGTTTCAGCTATTGTAACTCAAATAATATGTAAAGGCTGTCTAAGAATTATATTGCATATTTAAGGGGAAGATTCTGTTTCATGACAAGAAGCATCTCTGTATGTTAACATGTATGGCCCTTTGAAATCCATTTTATTTGTTTACTTTTCTATTTCTTTCACAAATTCCATATTTAACAGTTTAATTCAATATTATCATTAAAGGTTTTCTAAACAAATTAATTAAGCAAAACTTTATTTAAATAGAATGATTATCGGTCATTTTCAACATATCATTGCATTATTGTATTATATGTATTATATTTTTTTTGTATTTTTTTACAGATAATACAACAAAATACAATTGTCAAATAAAGAGCTGCACAGCAGAGCATAACAGAGGTGAGGTATTGCTTATTACAGTACATAACTAGAGTAGTGATCCACTTCTGTCATATTTTTGTCTATTTAAATTGAACTCTTATTTTGAAGATTTACCTCAGAGTGAATTTAAACTGTTTTTATATTTATATTAAACTGTTTTTATATTTAAACTGATTATATATTTATTTCATCAAATTGCTGCTTTTGCTGTATAATAATAACACTAGGACATATCATGGATTTGTGCACTGTAAGCTTACACAATGACATTCGTATGTCAGATGGGGTCGTTTTTTTCTTTACGAGTACGTGAGCCCAGTATTGGACCCGATTCCGATACCAGCATTCGTATCGGGACATCCCTAGTATCAATTCTGATATCTTATGAGCCGTTCTCTTTTGGCACTCATTCCTACAAAAGCTACAAAAAAGGATGTTGGCTTTGCGCTCACTAAGTAATTTAGTTTGATTATTTTTGACCGCCCATAAAAGTGACAGCTACTAATGAATAAAAAAAAAAAGAAAATCAAAAGGTATTTGGTGAAGGTGAAACCCAGGAAATAAGTTGGTTTGTCCTTATAGCATCCAGTTGTGGGGGTTTATCAAAATTATTAAAATATTTATTTTGCCAAGTAAAATGTGAAGATGGGACTACCTATAAAACTACTTTTTTTCTTCTTCTTTTTTTACCAGTTCATTGCAAAGAGAATGTCAGACTATAAGAAAGTGTTTGATTAGTATGCAACACACAGAAAAAGCAAAAATCTGTGTTACATTGACACACTTACAATGGAAGTGCATGGGGGACCAATTTTTAAACTTTAAAATATTCACTTTTTCAAAAGTATAGCCACAAGACATAAAGGGTACACATGATTTAAGTGTGATCAAATCACTTACTAACCTTAATAATGTTTGTGGTAATCATCATTATGCCATAAATGCAGCTGATTGAGCTTAACTTGTATTTAACCTGTAATTATCCTTTAACACATTGGATTAATCTAAACCATTCTTTTAGGGCGCCCAAAAGTAATGAAGTTTACAAAAAGGCTGCTCAGACGTAATGCACTCATCGAACACCCAGCGACGTGTTTATATACTAGCTGTAGCAGAACTAAATACAATGCAATTTGCTGAAAGCGTGCTGTAAATTTACCAACCCAATTAAATTGGACTGTATTACAAGTTGCTGGTGAAACCGGAGCCTTATTTTAAGGCCGTCATTAATCAATGCCAAACCCCAGGGCTCACAGCAGCCTGCCTAATGCAGAACATGTAATTAACTGTTTAAACACAGTGAATAAAAATCAGACCTGATTGCAGATACTAGTTATCCTTCCTGAGGGATGCAGACCATTACCTTCCTAATGGGTCTTGCCCCGTAGAGGCGTAAACTATCAGCAGAACTGGCCCCTATCCAAACCGCAGGCCTCGTAAGTCAGGAAATGAAGACTCACATGTACGCCTCTTTAGTAAAAATTTTAAATAGGCATCATTTGAAGGAGATTGGCGTCTCTGTGACCTTAGTTAATGAATTGAGCTTGGGGAATTTCACTACATCTTGTTGATAGAACAGTAGAGTCAAGAGAGTCAAGAATGAACTTTAGACATAATTGTTTGAGATGTAGTGGAGTGTAGGGTAAAATGTGTTGCCCCAAAAGGAAGTAAAAAATGCCACAGCCTACCCCACTCTCCCATATTGTTTGCTATTGCCATCTGCAATTAAGTTCTGGTTCCAAGGAGAACTCATTTGGTTCACAATGTGCCAACGGCAGTTGAATTAAGATGATGAGATGACCAGACGCATATGTGGTCCAAGAGTGGCTTGCTGCACCATGCAATGAAACATAATGTTAACTGACAGTAGAGAGAGAGGAATGTTTAACTGTATAACGACCTGTGCTGCTCATTGGTATAATCAGTCATGGGACAGAAGTAATGGCCTTTAATCGTCTGTTTCCTGCTATCAAGGCCAATAATCAATCAAAGTGCCCAGCCATTCATGATCTTAGAAAAACACATTTTAGGCAAATAGATTCAACAATATCTCCCTTTATTCTTCACCCCTGCTCTTTAATTAAATGGAAAAGTTAAAAAAAAAAAAAAAAAGTGTGTTTGGGCCCAGAGGGAAATTTAATTTCAATCCAATACTAAAAGTTAAGCTCAAACGACAGCATTTGTGGCAAACTGTTGAATACCAAAAAAAATTATAATAATAATCTCAACTCGTCCAGCCTTTTCTTAAAAAAGAAGCAGCAAAAATCAAGGTTACAGTGAGGCAGGATGTCGAAGCTGGGAATGATGTCACACCCGAGTTGACCGCATTCCAGTACACAAGTCAAAAACCAAGATGGACGGGGTGGGGGAAGTAGCCATTGTTCGCAATACCAGTTGTTAAAAACACCAAAAAATCTGTATTTTGCACAGATAATGGCGAAGTATCATGTCCACAGATAGAGGTTTACAGTGTTACATTGTCATAACAACGAAGTTGGATGACGATGTAACACTGTAAATAAATTGGATATAACTTTATACAGAAAAGGTTAAGCAATTTTATCACACTAAAACCATGTTTACACCCATTTTGCTTACGTCTTTTGGCTATACTTTTGAAACACTTAGTATTTTTGTGTTTGTGTTTGGCCCCATTCACTTCCATTGTAAGAGGCCGAAAACTTTTCTGTTCAGGGTCAAATTACAGCAAGGGTAATCGTATACTGAATAATATTTTTATAAAAGGGATTTCATTTCAGAAAATTCATTGTATTAAACTTTTGCATTTCATCTTGAATTTGACCATATTTATACTTAAATAATGTAATTATAATTTTTTTAAAATAAAATAAACATGTTTTCAATAAACAACATTCATATAAATGTAACTTCTGTTAAAACATAAACTTAGCAGTGGGAAACTTGCAGTTTTTTGCAATCATCAAAATTAAAATCAATAATGTGAACAGCAATAGTGTGGGGTCTGACTTTGACCTTTTGACACATGTGTGTGTGTGCTGCATTGTGGCTGATTGATTTTTATTTGACAAAAACAATGCTCTGCATTCAGTTCTTAAGTGTGTGTGTGTGTGTTTGTTTTCTGCATTGTGGATGTGCTACTGTCTCACCCCATCATTTCTGAGTGGGTGTGTTTCATATTGTGGCTGATTCATTGATTTTAATTTAGACAAATTTAAAAAATGCTGTTAACTATAGTTATAGTCTCACCCATTCATTACCTTTGGCGAGTCAAATTTGACCCGGAACAGTACGTTCAAACAAATTTTGTTTTTTAAAGATTCAGTCAATTTTGTGTGTGTGTGTGTGTGTGTGTCAGATAAAAAGTACTGGAAAAATCACAAAGGAAACCATTTTTAATTTTAAAAAGAAATTACCCGAACAGTAACAGAGGGTTAATGGATGTGTCAATCATGTTTAATTTAGATGTTGATAAAATAAAATAAAAACAAAAAAGACAATTATTGACAGAAGAAAAGGATTTAGAGCTATAAGGTTTATGTGGATAGCATAGCTCAAATCATTGGGTCTTGGGAGAATTAGATGTGAAATGTTTGTTTATATTGAAATATCTGACTTTTGATTGGTAGGATCTAAGCACAATTTGAGAGGTTGAGATCTCTTGAGACGTTGAAACTCAGAAATATCAGAGAAGCGGGAGACTCTTGTAAAAGTCTCCATTTGCTTTCCATTTAATCTCACTGCTGTCTAGGAGAAACAATTGGCAAAATATTAAAGAGATTTCTTTAGTGAATATTCTTCCCTGTGGAGGGAACCAACACGAGTGGCACCGCAGGGTATTTATGTTTATCTTTGAGGGAACGGCTATGCTATTTGTGTTCATTAGCTTAAAGAAAAACAAATTAATGTTAACCTTAATTTCTACTTTTACATGAAGTAGCTCTATAAAAGTCTGGAAAACAGCTCGGAATGTGCGGGACAAGGCTAGGGTGGGTGCACACGCTTTTAGAAGCCTGGTAGAAATCGAGCGGCTGCATTTTTAAGATTTGGGTTTGGCAGCGCTCTTGCAAAACGACCTTTGTGTTTCTCTTTATACTGCTCATACGGAAGAGGTTAGCAGCTCAAACCCTGTAAACAGAATGCTAATCACTGTGACAACCAACACTGAATGCAGTCTGGGCTAAAGAAGTTGAAATTCAGTACCAAGAGCTAAACAACTTGCCTAACCCAATTTGAACCAAACGTTCAGAGGTCAAATGCAATACTTATACAGATCTCAATTGTAGCTCTTTTATTCCAGATCTTTGTAAAGCATGTTAAATGTTTACTGGGTCTCTGGCAGAGTGATCCACACCTCTGTGGCTACAGAACACATGACACATAAGTGCATTCAAGTAATGTCGGAATGATCGTATTTACAAGTTGAATGCACAAGAACCCCACCACAAAGTCATAATTACGAGTGGAAAACTAGATTTTCTTTGAGCCCAGACTTTCCAAGTTGGGGGCGTGTTGATTTATGAATCATGGCGAAAGTAAATTGTTATCTGTAATAATTTAGTTTTACTTGAGGATTCTGACTGTGCTGTTCAGTTCAGGAAAAAAATTATGAAAATAAGACTAATTTAGCTGGTTAATGCAGCAAAAAGTGTTTGCAACAAAACTACATTTCCCATCATTATATGTGGCTGCACTAGTTTGATAAAATGGATAGAAAAAGCATCAACTGCACACCTAATGCGTGACATTGCTCTCCATTTTGTTGCATTGGTGTAAAAAAGCAAAAAAGAAAGAAAGAATTATGAAATTGCAAAATGGGTCTGTTCTTTTTTAATAAAATCACTTTTTTATTTACGATTTCCGACCTCGAAAGTACAAACATCCCAGAAGGACTTGAATGCATCATATGTCCGTGTTAACACAAGCGCTAGTTACAAACAATCAAAGCGATTCACGAATGAATCATTCACAAATGAGTTTGATGTTTTCAATTAATTGGTTTTGGGTTAACAGAATTGTTCTGAAAAATTTGTTCATCGGTCTGAATCAAACAGGTTCCAGGTGAAAGACTCACTCACTCAATGAGTGAGTCTTTCAGAGTCAGTTTGAGCAGTTCTCGAGTCAATAGCTCAAGATTCATTAAACCGAGAACCGTTTCTTTCCAAAGACTTGATTGATGGGGTGAAAAGTTACTTTATTAGCGGAATAGCAGAAATTTTAATAAATAAAACTTAATTTAAATATGTTTAAGAATCAGTAGCTTTGAGGTATTGTCAATGCTAGTGCTAGATACAAATCTCAAGCAGTGATTCGTAAATTCATTTTTCAAGAATTAGTTTTTCAATAAATAAATGTATCCAGTTAACAAAACCAATGTGAATGATTCGTTCACAAGTAGGTCTAAATCAAATGGTTCTTCAGTTTAATAACTCACTCAGTATGTCAGTCCGAGCAGTTCTCAAGTCAACAACACCAAGAACCGTCTCTTTGGGACATGTTCTGCTCGAAATTAGAAAGCCAAAGACTAGATTGATGCGGTGAAAATTTACTTCAATAGTGGAATAGCAGAAATTATAACAAATAAAATGTATTTTAAATGTATTTACAAATGTAATTGCTTTTAAAACTAGTAAACTCTCATGCAAAACTGATTTTGACAAATAGCATTTTATAAAACCATGCAAAAAAAATGTGGAGATGTTAGTGAACATGAAATGCTGTAATTGCATGCTGATGTAAAAGAACCACTGAACAGGCTCATTGAAACAAACTATTCAAAAGAATCAAATAGCTGAAATGTGTCAGACTTCCAATTACTAATGTTAAGGACCCTTATTTAACATTCAACTTTCTGATGCCTTTAGACTTTTTACTCATAACATCTGCTCTGAAACCAGTGGAGGTCATCCTTACATTTCCATTGTTCCAGTTTGGAGCTTCAATGGCCAATCAAACACATTGCTTACTGCGTTTATGGCCTGTGTAAAAGGGTACAAAACACCCGCTGCCCATACTCTCCAAATCACATTACAAAGTTCTTGTGAAGTTTAAGTGAAAACATCTGGTTTGGTGAACAGAGAAGGCTTTAGTGAGTGTGGACTATAGGTTTTCAGGCCTTGGCTACATTAGAGCAAGGGCTTCATCTCATTCCACATCACCATAAAAGTCATGCTTGCAATGGTGGCACCGGCACACTTTGGACCAGAGTCCAATCACATCCACAACAATCTTGCCAGGATTAGTCCTTCCATGATTTAACGCCGCTCTCTCCTGACCTCTGGAATGCAATGAATGACTGATCTATTTTCTTACATTGTTTCACCTGCTCTAAATAGAACCACATGTTGTGAGTGACAGTCTCAACGGTCTTTCGGCCATAATAGGAAGCATATTGGGGGTTGCAAGGAGCCACTGACAGCCAAAGGATTGCATTAGACCAAAGCGTGACACGTGGTTTAACAGGGCTGAAGTTCGTAAGTGGACAACTGTCTCCGTTATTCCTAACATTTCCAGCAAGCTGTTGTTGATCTTGTAGCACTAAAGAAGATTGGTTTTAATCACTGTTTGAGATAAGTACAGTTGATTGGGGTGAGACCTTTTAAGCAGAATTTTAATTCAAACTGATTCCTTGAGTCCAGAAAAAGACTCACCAAGTCATATCTGGTGGTTTATCCTTAACATGTGATTTCAAAGAAAATATACACTAAAGGCTAGAGTGCTTATTTTTATAATATTTTGTATTGTTTTATTGGACCAGTGAAGCCAATGATGGCCCTGTCCAATTGTGGAATTCCTCGGAAAAGAGAAATCTGTAATAAATCGGTCAAAGACACAAGCTCAGCTGCTTAATTTTTTTCCCAAACATTTTGTATCTTTCTACTTGGCCATTGAAGCCAAGGATGGCCCAGTCAAGTGCTTTTGAAAAGAAATAAACAATTGTCAACGAAAGCAGCCAAGCATGCATGTCTTTGCTGTTGGAAAGCATTGATGATGGCAAAACAAGCTATTAAGTTTCACAGCACAACGTGACTCGTGTATCTCATGCTGTGGCCCATTCAAAGTGTGATGTGGGGTACTGTTGATATCTCTGGCTTCTAAGTATAAAGGCCCATTGCCTGACAGTAAAGGGCCATTTTTGCTCTAAAAAAGCTGGACAGAGCACAACAATTAGAGCAGAACGAATGTGTCTCGTGAGGTGTCTATAACAGTTTTAAATGCTTTTTAACTTGTCGTGGCATCTAAAAAATGTGTGCCTGCACGAGACGCTGAAAAAAGTTGAGACACAATGCAACTGTCCAAGACGTCCATCTCTAGCTTATGTTTAGGGCACAGTGGGGCTAAAGGCACTAGGGAAAAAGGTCTTAGTGAAACGGTGTAGATATAGGGGAAATAGTTATAGGGCATTATTTGTCAATATTTGAGACTGCAAGATACTTTTTTTAAGTTACAAATTACGATAATGCTTATTCAAAATAACCACTTCAGAAAACGGTGCACCATTTCATCTTAATGTCATTCACATTTTGTATCTTATAACATCAAGTATTAGCCCAGTTTGTACCCGACAAAGAAAAACGGGTGCACAAAGGTGTACGGTGTGAACAGCCCCTAAGAAGATGACGTAGGAAAACACGCCAGCGTTAGCTTTCCAGTTGTTCGATTGGCACCAAAGAAGCCTTAATGGCAACTAATCCAATTTTAAGAGGATAAATTATGCTTTGCTCATGTTTGTTTTGCAGGTTTACAATTTATACAATTTAGCAGATAATTTACATACCTGCCCCAGCAAACATTTGCTTCACCGAGTTCCAACAAATGCCCCAAACGAGCCAGATGTATATATATTTGTCTTTTGGCTAATTAGCTGTAAAGTCGAGGCACTGGTACCCTCAGATGAGGCTCATGTTTATAACAATAACCTGGGGGAGAAGATTAATTTAAACGTATATATTAATGCGGTTTAAGCGATGTTTCCGTCAAACAGAGCACATCCAAACTATGATCTGTAATAATTTAATTCACAATTAGTGCTTTGGTTGAAAGAGATCTAATGTTTAGTAGCCCTATCTTTATATGATGTTTATCTTCAATTTTATTTAGTTTTTTCAAGTTTGACCTTAATCAATTTTTTTCCCATGTAGTCATGTCATCAACCAATATGACATTAAAATGTGTTATCAATGATTTCATGACTAATTCTATAAGCAGATTTCACACGAGATCAGTAAAAGATGCCGTTTTAACTACTCGATGATGATTTAAAGTAATTTATATGTAGAAGAGAATGTGTAATTTGTCATGTTTACCTTTTGCATTCATGGCGTTAATGTGCTAGCACTCTATATGCGGCCATAATATGTGCCTATTACACTCTGTTATTGTAATTTATGATAACACTGATACCACTGCAAAGATTGGTGAATAAAGAGTGTTAATGGGTAGAATACAGACAAAAGAAGGATGATAGGCATATCTCACTTTGGGCAGATGTGTGAATGGCTTTTTGCTGCAGATGGCACATGAGTGAAGCAGCATTTCAAACAACAGAGTGAATGGGCCCTTAAGAGCGTTTGAGTAGATTTGATTCCTTTTGTCAGCTAATTAAACATACAAAACAAAATCGCATTACATATTCTTGGAAAATGTCTCAAAGTATGTGGAGCTCCAGATCACACTTACTGATGACGTGTAGGTGTTTAGCAGTTCTCCTGAACGTTTGCGCGGGCGAGCTGTTATGAACCAGCAAAGCAAACTCAAAAACACCTTCATTTGGCAAGATTATGTTCAAAATATGTCACACATGTTAGTTCTTTCCTTTCATATTAAGTATGCAGAGGCCTTAAAAAGCATTTTGGGCAGCAATATGATGCTTTGACATGACCTCTGAGGTTGAGGTCATAATGCTATGAATGAGGAGAGAGAGAGAGAGAGAGAGAGAGAGAGAGAGAGAGAGAGAGAGAGAGAGAGAGTTCTAGGTTCATATTTTATTTTGTTAGGTTAAGTCAAGTGGGAGGTGGTGAAGTCAGCTGTAAGGAATGTGAGGCAGTGTGTTAATCTTCTGCTCAGCATACATGCAGCAGGATTGTGATTACCGCACAATTGATGGCTGTTTGGAGAGTGAGAAGCCCTTCATTACCAGCTTTGATGTCCACATGACTAAAATGCTTAAACATTTAACAGCTCAAAGAACTCAAGGAGGCAGAGAGCAGCCTGCAGGTGCGCACCAAAGACAAGCCCAAAAGCTCTCAGCACTCATGTTTTGATAGAGACCGTCATAAATCAAGTGAGAGCCAAATCTGGCAGAGATCCACGCCTTCATTCAGTCCGGCTGTGAGAAACAGCATTTAATCCTTCAGAATTCCCTATAGTTTACTATAAACAAGCATGGTCCAACATTCACTTTTTCATACACCAGTGTATGAATAGTGTGTGAATTGCTAAAAAAAAACATTTAAGCTTCAAACATTTCTTAGATGATTCTCCTAAAATTCTTTAATTTAAATAATAAAAATTTGACAATTGAAATTTAAACTATGTATTATGTGGCAGTTCCTGAAAAATGTGAAATTCCTGAACTGGCCATTTATATAGATCCTACTTGCATTTAGCACTTGGCAAGTATTCATTTTGGAAGCTGGAAGCAAAGGGTTGTCTAACATTGTCTTATGAATACTCAAGATTGTGAAATCGACTTGCACCTGTTCAAAAAGGTACGACTTTTCCCATAGCAGGCTGACCTGACAGTGAAATCCGGAAACAGTATGTTGACATTTCTGTAGCTAAAATCGGCCTGTGCTTACCGAAATCTGAAACACTGCCCCCAGTGGCCAAAGCGGTAAGTGTTGTTTGGTGTATGGGTGCATGTGAGATTTTTTGGGTGTAATGTCCACAGAGAGGCGCCAAAAGCAATTTGTGGAACAAGTTATTTTTTTCAATTGTACAGGATGTAATACAGTGAAGAGGAATGCATAATTTATAAACTGCACCCACAAAACCTGAACATTAACCATCAGTGGAGTAAAAATGTAATGTTATGGGAAAAATGTTACTTCCTGGTTTCAATGCGAGATCCAAACAGGGGTCTCACATGATGCTAATATAACATGCTCCCGGTCACGGTACAAGGGAAGGAAAACAAACTAGAGCCGATGCAAAAATGTCTGATGGGAGATGCCGCTTGACGTGAGTTGGTTTAATGTGACCAATCCTAGGGTACTGGAAACATAAATGCAGACTGCCTGTGATCATCTTGCCCAAAACAGGATTTCAGGGGAGCCTGAGTAGCTCAGTGGTAAACCACCCCTGGATTTCGCTAGTCCGAATCCCAGGGTGTGCTGAGTGAATCCAGCCATGTCTCCCAAGCAACCAAATTGGCCCAGTTGCTAGGGAGGGTAGAGTCACACGAGGTAGCCCCATCGTGATCAGGGAGTTGTGCGTGGATGCCACGGTGGATGGTGTGAAGCCTCCACACGTGCTATGTCTCCACGGTAATGCGTTCAATGCTTAATGCGTGATAAGATGCACAGGATTGATGCAAAAAAACAGGATTTCAAAAACAATGCACTACAGGCATAACGTTTTAGCTAGTATCCTAATGCTTTAGTTTAAGAAAGGAAACTAACCAAATTTGGTTACTCATTCCATATTTATTTATGCAATCAAATGACTGATGTATGTCAATAACCAACTCAATACCATTATTATGAATTCTCCTGAGATTGAGTTGGTTTGCCAACTAAGTTCTAGCATCGTTTGTCTGGATACCTGAGTATTTTCATGACCCCACCTCTTCCGTTTTATCTCGGAGAACATCTCAATCCTTATCTCATTTCTTAATTCTGTGTCTCATGTCTTCTCTTGTCTCACCCCCTCCTTCATCCTGACCCCGTTCTTCACCCCTCACAATCACTCAGGTTTTCCAGAGAGTTGCGTGCAATGGATGGGGGATAAGTGGGGGGAATCTTTCATCAGCCTACACGACCGATGTGGGGGTCAGACAGCTGAGAGAGGGATTGCTTTTCCGAGGGCTATCTCTTCATTTGTTTTCCCTGCAAATATCCACTGCTGATTTAGAGGGAAAGGAAAAGTAAAATTCCTCCCTTTTAAGAGAAAAGGGGGCCAGAAGGCTATCTGTCCTAAAGAGATATTTTTGATGTGCCATTTTAGCTTTGATATCGGTAGAGTTTTCCTCCCTTTGTGACAGTTAAGTAAGATGTTATCCATGCTCTAGAGGTACTAGTGTACTCACATTGTCATTTTGAGTCAAATTAGCAGTGTGTTTGTTTAAAGGTCCAATGTGATGCTTACATGTGAAATGCACCCTCCTAAAAAAGCAGTTCTCACACACTCAGACAATCACTAAAAGAAGACAGCAACAGACCCCCACTTAAGGCCTTAGACTTGACTGACTTTTTCGTGCCGTGTTCTATATTTTGCTGCAGTTTCCTGGTGAAGTTAACACAAGAGGCACTACAACAACAGTGGGTTTTATTCGCTTTGGCAGAAATCACGACTACAACGGCTGATTATGACTTTATGTATACTTATTTTTCACTCTATTATTCTTACACTGCTGTTATGACATCGAAACACTTTTACTATGACGCAGCATGTGAAAAACTCTACATTTTAATCCTTGTATTAGTACAGACCCACCAACATTTACAAACTTATTTCAATGGGATTAGCTTCCATGGTAGCTCTCTTGATGGAGTTTTGGACTTTGGACTCGTCAAACCATAGTAATGTAATGAAGCAAGTAATTTCGATTTGCAAAAATGCTGTCACAGTCACGCAATCAATAGATCAGGTTGGAATTACATATGGTTTGTATATTCATGTGCTTTACATTGTGGTCCTTATCACCCTGTCAGAATTCATTTTTGTGATAATGGCTGGCTGACCGACTATAAAAATAGATAAATACATGGACATGACATTGATTTTTATTATGTAGTGAAACTAGCACTGCAATGTAGGATATCAGCTCCTGGTACAACAGACAAATATACAATTTAGTGGTCATTATACCAAAATATTTGACTACAGAATGCAACGACTCTTCAATCAGAATCAAGCACTCCAGAGAGGCGTGTACTAAACCGATATAATATTTCAGAGCAGCAGAACTGGCAAAGATCAACAAAGTTCTAGGACCACGGTCTGTGTGTGAAATAGTTTACATGTGCATGTGTGTGTTTTTCGCAACCTCATGGAAAAGAGATAACTGATCCCTGTGTGTGTGTAGTGTATTTTCAGAGAAGTGACCTCACAAGTTTTTACGAGAACTGAGAGCCACATAGGCCAAATCTGCTGTCATAAACTTTTAACATTGACAGGTAGAGACCACCATGAATACTAAATCCCACTGACATATACATGAATGTCCTTGAAGCTACTCTGTGTGTATCACACTCTCAATCACAGCCTGGGGGTGAAGACAGACCCCTTTTCTTTGAGGTTATCTCTGAATCCTGTCATCCCTCTTTCTTTAAACTCCCTCCATTAGAACACTACTGTTTGTGTCCATTTTGAGGAGTGATCTAAAAATAGAGCTTGACATGTTACCTCCAGGTAGCCAGAGGGCGCCGTCTTCTGACTTCTGAACTGTGTCTTCATTATCCTTGCATGTTTCCTGCTTGTGCGAACAAACAACATGGTCAAACTACAGACATTGCAAACTCTTGTAAGTGATTATGCTTAAAGAGCTAGTTCACCACAAAAATGTGTAATCATTTACTCACTCTCATGCAATTCCAAACCATGTTACTTTCTTTTTCTGTGGAAAACAAAAGGAGAAAATGGTGATAATTTAAAGGTGCAATCAGTAATATTTTACTAATTTAAAAAAAATGACTCCTTGAATAATTAAGAGTAATTTTGAAACATAAGCATAAAATCATGACCACTCTCATGAGATGAAGATTCCAATCTTGTCAGTAACCTTTAAAAGTGTTTTAAATCTACATGGTGAGGGTCCCCTCATGGAGGCAGCCATGTTATGATCACATGACCAGCCTGAATAATACTCACTTTAATCTCGGTAACCACCCTGTTATTGGACACTTTAACACATGGATTAAATTAATCATGTTTGATTGTTAAAGCACATTTAAAGCATTTTCCACAAAAAATATTTTAAGACTTTAAAAATGTAATGTGGTGTAACCATCAAGTAAAAGGTATTAAAATACTTTCCTCATACATGAAATACCTTAAATGAGTGAAAACCATGCACAACTCACCACACATTGATTTAATATGAATTTTTATGATCCAATCAAATCCCAATGGGTAATATAAAAAGTCCTGCCTTATGTTATTCTCACATAATATTCAGCTCCACTCAGAGATACATCACATAATAGAAGGATGAGCGAAGAATAAGCTCTGAAAAAACAGAACCCTACACTTTATATGGGACAAATCGATCACACATCTTATTTTCCATTGACTAGCACAGCTTCCCCGTTTATCGTGGGCTGGGCTGAAATCAAGCCATGCTTGTTATCCCGCCTGAATGAAGGTTAACTAGAGTCTTCACGTGCCAAACGCTCTCGCCTTCATGTATGTAAAATCCATTAGCAGTTTCTTTAGCACTTTCCCACCAATTAAATCTTCAAGATTCCACTCACAGCGTTTTCCACTCTGCTCTCAGCATAAATGCTTTTCATCGTGCAAATTCTGACTTTAAATTTTATTTGAAGAAGGCTGAATGTTTGAGAATGGAAAGACGGATAAAAGAAGCTCTAATAACAGTAATAAATGCCCCAGAAAAATCTGTGAAAGGGTGAAGAGATGCATTCAGAAGAAGAGGTAAAGATGTACATTCTAATACAATAGAAATTCTGCTATCATATCTCAAAAGAGATCAGATAATGTTAATTCCCTGTTAGATTCCATTTTAATTTGTTACCAGACTTAACACTCTTTGTCAGGAAATATCAGACTTTGCCTGATTTTCAAAGTCAGTCAACTTAAGTTTAATTTCAGTCGAACTAAAACAATAATTGGTCTCTTTAAAATATCATGTAAACGATTTTTGCAAAGTCAGACTAAGAGACCTTGATAATGCAATTGTAGCTCTGTTTCGTCCAGCACATACACATTAATCAGATTGCAACTGACTGCATTTAGCACATGCATGATCCGAAAGGGAGCTGATGCATGACTTATTTAACCCAGAGTATTCAATATCCTTCCTTCATATATTCGATTACGCATTGTGTCATGAATGTTTGGACAAGTAGATGAAGACTGTGGCTCCACTACACAAAACCCTGCTGTATCTTGATTGTAACTGCACATATAACACAGTGACTGATCCACAAATAAAATGCAGCTGCAGTGCCAAGCCTTGGTTTTAAAATCATTCCTCCGGTTTCCTGCAGCTTTGAGCAAGATATCAAACGGCGCAACACAGTCGGCCAACTGGAGGAAATTACGGCTTCCACAAAAAGACACTGAAAGACTGAGAGATGATGAGCAGAAGCTTCAGACGACAGCTCTTAACACAACAGTCAGATGGGTGCTCGAACAGCCCCAGGAGACAAGAGTTTCAGAGGAAAGAGCTCTTGTGTTGATGGACAGGAATTTACCCTGGGTTAAAGACTTAGCAGAGATGTGCTCTTCCTCTACTAATGTTTTGGTGGTGTGATATTTCTCACGAAACATTTACAGGCTGTTTAAAACACAGCAGGAGCTAAGAACGCAGAGAATAAAAACAATGACTGGATCAGAGCCAGTCCAGTACAGTGGCTATGTGCGTATCTGCTTTAGTAGCTCAGACATATTCTAAAAAACAAAAAAGACTACCGTGGTCTCAGTTGGTAATATTAGGATTTCTTGACATAGTTCTTTTTGAATATTGTGTCATATAATAACACAATACTTTACTGTAACATACTTCAAAGAATATCATGGTATTACCATCATGGTAATGTCCAAAAAACATGGTATATTTTATGGTAATACTATGGTAAAGACTCAACACTCAACAATTTGGCATCAACACTGATACTATGGTTATACCATGTTTTTGGAACATGTACCTGGGTTTATCTGCATTGGATTGTCATAGCAACGAAGTTGTAATATTAGATATACTGTAAATTTAAACATAAGATTAATAAAAACATGTGTGTAGTATTCAACATTATGCCACAAATGCTGTTGATTGAGATTTACTTCAACCTGCTTCAAATGTGGGTAGTGACTAAATCATATTTTTATGGTAATATTTTGTCTTTGTTTTGTAAGTGAGGGTCAAAAATTTTTTTTTTTTACCATGACACTCATATCTCACTTGTTACTGGTACAGTATATGAATATGGATATTTTTTGTACTAAAATAAATGGCATATATTAAAGTACAGTGGTATCATTACTAAACCATGGTACAGCCACAGTACTTTTTTGTTTTTTGTAAAGATTCTTACTTTCTTCAAATCTTCCTCGTCTCTATTTTTAGCCTGCAATTCTGCAATTCTGGAATTCATTGCTGACTGGCTGCTGTGAAGCGGAATCCTTTTAGGAATGTCTGGAACTTTCTCAAACCACTACAGAGAGCGCGACATTGAGCCGCGGGAGGGAAGACGAAACCAGATGTGTCTGCTCTTCTGTTGTGGACGAAGTTTGCATATGTGTGTAAGAGTGAGGGGGGGTTTCTGAGTGAGCATATAGGTATTTTGAATTGATTACCGTGCCTTCAGACCAGAGGCGGCGAGAGCGTCAAAATTCGCTCTGGCTGCCCTGCCAACAACGCTATCGAAAATTCGTGGACGCTCTGACGTATTTGAAATAGGCGGCAACATCCGTTGAGAATGCTTGGTTTTGTGAACTATATTTAAAGGGGCCACAAAACATCCAGACATGTCGACTGGTATCTTTTTGACGACATATCTCAAGTAGCGTATATCTTCATGAAATATTTTTATATATTATTATAAAATATTATAAAAACCATTTATATCCCTGTAAGCAAACAGGGACATATCAAATATCACGGAAAACTCACCACAGCAATAATCAGTTTCTCCTCCATGTTTGGTGGGAACCAAAGTTTACACGGTTGTGTTCTCTAGACTTTGCTAGAGCGGAGCACTTCTATATTGCAATAGGTTGCCGCCAAACCGCGTCACAGCTCATTACCATAATGTTGGGCAGCTGCGCTTGAACTTTCCTCTGACGCCCACACGGCCCAACCGTGCGTTCACACTAGAAGCGGCGAGAGCGTCAAAATTCGCTCTGGCTGCCCCAATAGTGCCTTCAACGCTCGAGGACGCTCGTGGACGCTCTGACGTAGTTGAAATAGGCGGCAACGTTTGTACAGAATGCTTTGTTTTGTGAACTATATTTAAAGGGGCCGCAATTTAAACATTCAGACATGTCGACCATTTACTTTTTGCCGACCTATCACAAGTAGCGCATATCCTTATGAACTCTTTAAAATGTGAAAATAAAAAATCGATCGATGGCAGAAAGTAATTCAATTTAGAGTTGTTTGTTATCAAAATAAAATACATTTGTAATAACTGTGGTCTTGGTTGTTTTATATCCCTGTAAGCAAACAGGGACAGATCATATATTACTGGGAAACCCGCCACGGCAATAATTAGTTTCTCCTCCATTTTATCTTCGGAACTAATGTTTGGTGGGAACCAAAGTTTACACGGTTGTGTTCTCTAGACTTCGCTAGAGCGGAGCACTTCTATATTCCAATAGGTTGCCGCCAAACCGCGTCACAGCTCATTACCATAATGTTGACTGCACTTGAACATTCATCTGACGCCCCGCACCGCTTCTAGCCACCAAGAGACGCTGGCTGTCATTGAAAATGAATGACTTCCGGTCAATTTGTCGCTCTCGCCGCCTCTGGTGTGAACGCACGGCAAGACTCGCCGTGCCGCTTCTCGTCGCCGAGATGCTGGCTGTCATAGAAAATTAATGACTTCCGGTCGATTTTACGCTATTGACGCCTGGTCTGAGCGCACGGTTAGTGTGTCGCCCCAAGCCGCATTTATTTGTTTATTTCCAAAGGCGATGTTTCATAAGCCATGCTGAATGATGAGCTGTTTGTCTGTTTACTATACACTGCTAAGAAAGAGAGAATGCTCTCTGACAAGAACAGAGTATAATGCGTTTCTTAATTTGCCAAGATGAAACAAGATGCCGTTTTGGTGCAAAGAAAGTTAAAGCAGCATTTGCCCAGTGGCTTTCTACACTTTGCTGGTTGTGTAAAGTTTGTGGATGCATGTCAGATGGTGTGGAGGACTGTCCTGTCAGCACCTGATTTCATTCATTCTGCCTGTGCAACGGTGCAATAAAACAATGGCAAACTGCATTATATGGTAAAACTATATGCATTCAAAACCAATGAGTTTATGAAAATCATAATAAATGATGATAATATGATGCCATATATTGCCAGCCTGTAATATAAAGCAGCATTATGTAGTATTTTTGTAGTGCAAAAATAGCTGGAAGTGGCTGATACTGGAAGTGGTCCACATTCAAGGTTGATAATGACGGCGCACTCTAGTTTCGCTGAAAAAAGGTGGATAGAGACGGGCCGCCGCAGACAGACCTGGTTAGCCCGCGACGACAGACTGTGTTCCCAATGCAACCTGTGAGTGATTGAGACAGATCTGCACTTCCTCACAGGATTCCCAAAATACCAATAAATTAGAAACGAATATTACCTCAAAATTAACAATATATGCCCAGATTTCAATTAATGAACCCCGGCACAAAAAAAGAGTGTTTTATAGGTGAAAAAGAAGAATGTGCAAATATAGCTGCAAGATTTGTAGTATCCTGTAATAAGTAAAAAGAACAATGCATGAATGTGTTGATGACACTGATCTCACTGACACCAATCCCCTACCATTGTTACCAACCTTATATAATGTTGCATTAATGCTGAATTGTTTATTATTATGTATTTATTTCTTTAAAGTTATTATAGGTTTCATGTTCTAGTCCTTGTTCAATTTCTGTTCTGTTTTCTATGTAATGGCTTTGGCAATACAAAATATTTTTGGCATGCCAATAAAGCACTTTGAATTTAATTTAATTGAGTGAACTTGTGTGTGTGTGTGTGTGTGTGTGTGTGTGTGTGTGTGTGTGTGTGTGTGTGTGTGTGTGTGTGTGTGTGTGTGTGTGTGTGAGAGAGAGAGAGAGAAAATAATTAGCCATAATCTCCCTCAGTTCCTGGATCAATATTTCACCTGAAAAGAACGCGTTCAGAGGGAAGTCGGACCATTCACCTGCTGTTCTTTTTTTTTTTTTTACTACACGGAAGCTTTCACCTTGTTTCAATTGAGGGAAGTGTCAACCCAAACGCGTGTCCTCTTGGTTGGTATTGCAACCAGCTTTAGCATATTAGCTAACCTTTGTCAAGTTCGGTATAAGTGCAGATGGATGGATAGATGGATGGATGGATGGACTGATTTGGTAGTTGTCACATCTATTATCTTGACCATTTTCTGTCAGCCCAGAATCACTGCCTGATGACCCCTTCCGTACTTGCACTACTTATACTACAAGTTGCATACTAAATCGAACATATTACCTATTGTTTTCAAACAGGTTTTTGGTGAAATCAACATACACTGGCTTACTTATAGTGGTCTCTGTGTATTAAGCTGGTATAGAAGAAAATATTTTATTATCAAAAAAAGTAATTTAACCATTTTACCGTTATTTTTACATTCTACAGTTTTAAACACAGAAACATAGCTTTGGGCATCTAGCGCATGTCAGCAGAGAAAGTCTTCTAAAACCTTGGAAATCAAAGACTTTATATCAGAACTTAGTAGTACTGTATTTGGGTCTGTCTGGTCCGTGCAATAGGTCGGCCAACTCTCTTTGGCACTGGCACATAGCTGAAATGCTCTTTATCCCCACCCCCTTTCTGGAAATCAGGATCAAATTAAATTTGGCTAAGACAGCAATCTCTCCTTTACATATTTCTTCTTCTTGTTCTTGTTCCATAGATTTACTCTGATTTTGTGTAAATCTGTGGTTTAAAGGACTAATTAGCCCACAAATAATTCTCACCCTAATGTTGTAATGACAGTATTTTAACTTTTGGATTAAGTATTCCTTTATTGCTGCATCATTCTGTGTTGACACAGGATATTCATTTGCATATGTGTGCGTGAATAATTTGGATTAAGCCACTGTTAAATAAAGCTGACACAGCTATCAACTCCTTCAATATTATCCATTTATTGAGTTGGTTTTACACAGATTTGGATTTGTGGTACAAAACACTGCTGGTTTGCGAGATATCTCCACCAAACAAAAACCAAAGCCGCTTAGCAACTGAATACACAATCAAAGCTTTAAAACACAAAAACATGACCACAAAGCACTCTATGTCTTTCTGCTCTTCCAGTTGTCTTCTGTTTGTTTGTCTAAACACACTCACACACACTATTTCAGACAATGTGAATGCAATGGTATTAAATGAAATAAAATGGCTTCACCACCAATAAATAAGAGTATAAAAATGCAATAGTAATTATATAATTGTCAAAAATGAAACACAAATCATAAAAGATTGCAAAGGCACTGAACGAAAAATACCTTGGCAGTCCAGGATTTTTTTTAAACTGATACCAAACCCCCAAAAAAGATTATGGCATTGACCAACAATAGTAATTAACCATTATAAAAATAATATATAAATAACATAATACTACAACTTTCAGTACTGTCAATAACAATATCCAGTCAAATGTTCCTCTACCTTGAATTCTGACTAATTAATATGCACTAGGTATTTCAAGTTTGGCTAAGAGCATTTTTGCATTTGATTTGAAATGGCCTCTCTAAATATTGGCACTATGGTAAAAACAAATGGCACATTTGGTTCCTCAACCTTGTCCTAAAGTGTTACAACAAATAACGTTGATAGTGAATTTCGTGACACCAAATATTGAGTCAGTTCTCTCTGGCGGCTTCTGAAATTTGGTGACACGCTTGCATCAAATGACCCTGATGGAATTTGTGCAGTAGTGTGGTCGATCATCTGTTTGAGCTAAATGCTAGACATTAGCACAGCATGTTCGCCTAGTGCTGAAAACCTCTCAAGACCTGGAGAGATTGTTGATTATACGTTTAACATTCTTCGGTAATGTAAATCAATAACAACAGTATTTTGGATAATCAAAAACAGAAGCGCAATAACATAAAAATACTAACATAGTATAATTCGATCACTGTGAATCCAGTTGAAAATACAATGCAATACAGAAATGCAGTACAATACGATACACGTTAGGTGTGTCTATAATATCTACCCAGGACCTCTTTCAAACAAAAAGCATCCCACAGTCTTTAACAGATTTTTTATTAATTTTTTGGTGAAAACATTTGTTTTTCATTAATATTGCCAACCATTTATCGATTTAGCTATCTTCCTCCTTTGCATCTCACTTGTGTATCTTTACCCATAATCACCATCTTTGGTACAAAATAATTTCCTTATCCTTTAACCTACATTCTTCATCTCTCTTATTACTACACGTACACTTGTCTTTCTTTACTTGCAGCAAAATAAAAAGCTACATTCATCTTTTCCAGTGAATGATGCTAAGTATGTATCCCACTAACTGGAAAAGTGTCCTCCATCCATAAAAGCTTTCACAAATCTATCTTGTTAAACATCTCTTCGTTCTACAACTACTGCACTCGTACCTTCTAAAAACATTTAGACAACAGCCTAAAACTATAATTATACTTACAGTACTTTCAACTGAAACCAAAGACACAAAAGACCAAAGATTCTGAGACAATAAAGCTTCTGTGCCATTAAACCTATGACACAGGGAAGCTCTCTGGGTTATGATGTTAAGATCTAGTCCAAACATGCCTCTAAAGAGCCTTTGGAATTTGCTGGCTCATCACTGCTTTGAAACTAATCGGTCTACTTGTGTTTTTTTTAGCCCTAGCGGGGGTGTTTTGGGCATCAAAGTTCAACAGAGAACCAATAATCTGTTATTCTTAGAGCTAAGCAATCAAATACCCAAGGATCAACAGATAAACACCAGGAGAGACTATGTTCCTACAAGCCAAAACTTATGGAAATAGCCAAACAAGCTTGTCTCTGCCTGGAACATTCTTGGGAGCTTAGAGTGTGTTTGAGATTTCTATCTTGTGTTAGACCTTGTTAAGGTGAAAGTGTCCAGAAACCCTAAACAGTCACCTAATCCAATCCATAAACCACAAGTGTACCATTTCAGAGAAACACATGGTGCATACATGCATGTTTCTGTCAAGACTAAATCAGAAACAACCAATCTGGGATGTTGGCACCTTGATTTACACAACGGTACACACATACAGTGTAAATGATGTAGTGGGCTCTGGATACAAGCTCCCTTTGAGTCTGATCAAGGACCAACAAATTTAATCTTTTGATGCACTGTATAATACACGATAATGCACTGTAAACACTGGCTTTTCATCATTGGTTGGGCAAATTTTGAGAAACGGGTACGATAATCCTAGGTAGCTCTTTAGCATGTAGGGTAGACTTGGCACTCTGAGGTCCTGGGTCTCTTCTAAGCATTCAGTACAAACTAAAAAATAAAATAAAAATAAAATAGTTGCCCTCACCACCTCAAGGAAATGACATACATAATTTAATATGAATTAAAAAAGGCACTTCCAACATAATTACATATGCTCCATAGATAAGACTTAAAGGATCAATATGAGTTTGATCGATACATATGCAGTTTAAATCATATATCAATAACAAACAGAAAAATAACAATTATATATGTCAGTTCCAATCAAGGAAAACTAGAGATTTGACTTTCTTATTCTTCCAGTACTGCCAGACCACACCAGTTTTCACTAAACCTACAAAAATCATTAATAAATAATAGACAAGAACAGTTCTTTTGGAGCAAGACCCTGGTTTCTTCTTGGAAATAAAGACCACAAACGATATGTGCTTTGTGAGAGTTTTAAGGTGCTTGATAAACTCACGTTGACTCTTTTGTTTTGTCAAAACTGCCATTCAGTGATGTCAGACTGAAATGCTAACACACCTTGTATTTATCATGTAAACATTACATTTCATCTCTTGCTTGTGTGGGGATAATGTCCCAGAGTACCAACTTAAATATAACTTACTTCAAACACTCCAAATACATCTAGGCTGTAATTCCCCTAGTTGTATTTGATAAACATTTTGACTGTGACATTGGGTTGGGTTAAGGCTAAGGTTAGGGTAGGGATTGGTAGGGTTAAAAGTTAGGATAATGGTTAGGTTGTATACAAACTCCAATACCATCTCATTGAAAAAATGACTCACATTCATAGATTCCCAGTATTACACTGGTCGTCAACAACATGCCAAACAAACATTTTTCACTTGCGACACCTTCTATCCTCTCAATTGGCCCCTCTCCCTATGACAGGTTGTTGCTGATGTCTAGGGCTTGTTGGTACACCTGAGTCATATCATCCAGGTCTCCTAGCAGTGAGAAGCTGCTATTATCCCCAGGGGAGAGCTGCATTTCTCTGCCGAATTTCCCACTGTGTAGGGGTGGAGCCGCCTGTAGCCCTTTAAAGTTGGCCAGCTGGAGAAGGTTTTCTGCAGACAAACAGCCTCTGATCTTGGGCCGGGTAGTGGGTGGGGGCCAGTCAGTGCCGTTGAAGCAACTGTTGGTGATGGGATCACTATCCTCCCTCACAATGCTGGATGGGCGACTCTGACTGCGGGATAAACCAGAATCGCCAGGTGCTGGTTCCCCAAGGACACTCATGGGAGGAGCACCACTGTATGTTGAATACTTGCCATTGCGCTTCAAGATGCCCTTCCTACCAACCACTCGTTTGGGTGGGGAGTTGGTGGCAAGGGGTGTAATGTTGCCACCTAGCAAGTCAGATGACTCACTGCGCTCTGGGGAAGAGTAGTACCCTGATTCACGTTGTTGGTTGTTCTTTAGGATTCCCTTCTTAGGAAGGATGGAGACCACCTTGGAAGGAGGATTGCCTGTTAGTGCTGGCTCCTCCTGGCCTTCACTAGCTTCTGGCCCAGATTCCTTCTCTGGGGTTCCTGCTCCTGATATCAGTTCTATCTCCTCCAGACTTGGAGAATGTTGCTCTTCAGAAGTTCTTGTCTTCAGGATGCCCTTTGGTCTCTTGAGGCCCAGACTGTCTTCACCATTACAGAGGGAAACTCCAACATCATTTTCTTTCTTGGACTTTTTGGGCCGTTGGCAGACAAGCAGGAATGGTTCAGACCGGATGGCTTTTGTGGGTCGAGGTTCAGTGCGGTTCTGCCAGTCAATGAGACGAGCCAGCATGGGTGAGCTAGCATCCCTTTGTGATTCACAGTCACACACACTGGTCTTCCATCCCCAATTTACCCACCAATGATTGGCGATGTCTTCGACTGTTGCTCGACGCTCAGGGTTGACCATCAGCATCCAACGGATCAAACCACGAGCATCTAACAAAAGACACAGCAAGACTCATATTTTAGCATTACTAAGGACAGCATAACCTGTGTCCAATATAACCTTACTTGTCATTCATATCTGTGCACTACTGTCCTTCATATTATTAAGTGGGACAGAGCAATCCAATAATTTTAATAGTTTTACGATCTGATTCCACCACTGTAGCATGGTACTGCCACAGTGCTATACTATAGAGTTCTATAATATTGAAGGCATGCTCTACTAGCCTTATAATTTAAAGTCCAGTACCTGATGACTGGGTTGGTTCTCTGTACTCTCCATTGCTGATTTGGCGAATTAGATTTTTGTGGTCTCCCCCATCAAATGGCATACTACCATAGACCAAGGTATACAGCAACACCCCCAGAGCCCAGCTGTCTACCTGCAGACAACAGATGAAATCAATATCAATGTAAGAGTACACTGAGCAAAATCCAACTGTTGTAAACATGACACATCAGATACCCTGTCAAAAGCAGAAGGGGTGAGGGAGTAGAAAAAGACATGACAGGGCTGGGTAGGTTAAAGGGATAGTTCACCCAAAATAAATAAAACATCTCTCATGATTTACTCACTCCCCTGCCATCCCAGATGTGTATGACTTTCTTTTGCAGAACAAAAATGAACATAAGTTATTTTTAGAGAAATATCTCTGTAGAGCCATTCAATGCAAGTGAATGGAGGCCAAAATTTTGAAGCTCCAATATCCATAATAAGGGAGTATAATAGTAATCCATATGACTCCAGTGGTTAAATCCATGTGTTCAGACATGGTATTATAGGTGTGGGTGAGAAACAGATCAATATTATGTCATTTTTTATCATAAATACTCCTCCCTGCCCAGTATTGGGCAATATGCACAAAGAAAGAGAAAGTGAAGCAAAAAGGGCTTAAATATTTATCTGTTTCTCATCCACACCTATCATTCCGCTTAAGAAGATATGGATTTAGCCACCAGAGTCATCTAGAGTACTTTTATGTTGCCCTTATCTGGATTTTGGAGCTTCAACATTTTGGCACCCATTCAATTTCATTGTATGGACCTACAGAGCAGAAATATTTTCTAAAAATCTTTGTTTTGTGTTCAGCAGATGAAAGAAAGTCATACATACTGTATCAGGGATGGCATGAGGTTAAGTAAATGATGAGAACATTTTCATTTTTGGGTGAACTAACCTATTGATGTACCTGATCAACTTAGCCCACCAGAAAAATATACTAAACCAGCCTCAGCTTGTAGGTCTAGGCTGGTTTAATCTGGTCTAGCTGTTCTCTCAAATAGGGCCAGCTGCTCAAGCTGGTCTCCCAGCATTCCCAAGCAACCAGCAAATTAGACCAGCTTGACCAGGCAGGGAGACCAGCTAAGACCAGCAAACCAGCTTAGGCTGATTTAAGATGTTTTTTTGTTTTCAGGATGGTTGTAAATAATATAATGCCATTTGCTTAAATTTGATTATTTTTGTTGCTATACAGTCATTCAGAAAGATCACCAGTTAGTGTCTGGCAATTTTCAGTTAAGGTATTTCAATGCTATCTGCCATATCAGTCTGTTAAAGACATTTTATTACACTGCATATTGCCCTAGCAGTCAGCTATGTAAGTCCTATGGGACGTGGGGTGAAAGGGCAAGGCATGTGGGGCAAAAAGCTCATGGTTGCACCAGCAGCCTGGATTGTTTGCCAGACTGTTGAGCTGTCAGATAACAGCAATCACTCAGAGACCAATTTGATTGTGTTTTTCTAAAGGCAGCTGCAATGGCAAGAAATTATACTTTATTGTTTTACTGACTTGAAAGTTTTGGCCTTTTCCCAGAAGGGTTTGCTCATTTTGATTACAGCCTTTACAATGAAGTATGTTCTTGCACCCTGAGGATAATTCCAGCAAATTAAGTCGATTGAAGTCAATATAGCACAGTGAACTACTGCCATTTTTAAATGCCTTGGGCTATATACACACAGAGAGAGATACATGATGCTCAAAAGGAACTTTGGTTATATGTTTATGTACCAGTGTCCAAAAGACAGGGTCCAGGGCATCTGGATCCATTATCCCTGCTGGTCTATGCTGGACTAGCTGGTCTCCCAGCCTAACAAAGTTGGTCTTCAGCTGGTCTAGCTCTGGCCAAGCTGGACTTCAGCTAGTTTCAATGGTTGGCCAGCTGGTCTCTTCTCAAACCAGCCTAACCAGGCTGGGAACCAGGTAAGACTAGCAAACTATTTTAGACTGGTTTAAGCTATTTTCAGCAGAGATACTACATACTACATTTGGAAAGAAACATGGTCCCCATGTTGAGCGGAGTAGCTCAAAAGCATGTTTTCATCTGTTCCTATGGGTCTGTAGAATGATAATCCCATCAAAGAGCAAAATGAGCCTTCACTAACCACATTGACAGTCTCTGGGAGATCACAGCTGCTCAAAGTGGATTTCACATGCTAACATAATAAAACTGTAGGGTGTTTAATTTACAATGATGCAAACCTCAAGAGTTTATGTCTTTGCATCATATGTCAGGCAGGCCTGTTGTAAACCATTCCAGCATGTTTTTATGACTCTGGAAAAAAGTTCAACCCAAAGAGGAGTTTGTGTCATTATTATTTAGAGGCTTGAGAGCTTTAATTATCTGAGCTGGTCTTACCTCTGGACCATAGTACGGTCTTCCATTGACAATCTCTGGGGATGCGTACAGCGGACTACCACAGAAGGTCTGCAAAAGTTTGTCTTTATGATACTGGTTGGACAGCCCAAAATCAGCAATCTGAATCACAAACAACAAGGTGAGACATTTTAGTTTATAAGTTTATAACAGCTTAAACCAGCCTAAGGTATTTTGCTGGTTTCAGCTGCCCACTAAGTATGTCAGGCTGGTCAAGACTGACAGTTTTAGAGGGGTTTTGGCCACATTTCAGCTGGTCAAGCTCAGAGCCAACCAGCTAAACAATCTTAAACCAGACATGACCAGCAAACCATCTTAGGCTAATATAAGCTTGGTTTTTTTAAGCAAGCCTGAACGTGTAGGTTTGCTTATCTATTCTTTTTTGTAATTATTCCCAGTTTATTTTTACATTGTAAGATTGTGTATGTTTTTATGAGCAGTCTGAACTTCGCATCCAGCCTTATCATGTCTCCACTCAGAGGAACTCAGGGGTCAGATGTAACCACACTTATTGACAGACTGGCTTTGTCGCAATTCACATCTTCCTACCACATACTAAAAGTACAAACTGCATAAGTTATTGTACAGTACATCTACTTAACATATGAAATAAGTCAGTATAACGGTACTGAGGCATACTACCAGCATTAGCTTCTAGCTAAATTCATACGCTTTGAATTAATATTACATATATTGAAGTACGTCCCATTTATTATGTATTGTAACTAAATCGGGATGCAACCACTGTTTCAGAGTCATCTTCACTTAAAAGTCTTGTATCATAAAAATGTCTGACCTTTATGTTACAGTTTTCATCCAGTAGTACATTTTCCAGTTTCAGGTCCCGGTGAACAACACCATTCTGCATAGAAAACACCAGAAGAATAGATTTATTATACAGTAGGTGATGTCATCATAGCCAACATAATATGACCAAACAACCACCAAAATCTGTTGCACAAATACTCTATAATTACAGTTCTGTTCTGACAGCAGCTCTTGATTAGAACATGATTAAGCAGTTCAACACTTAATGGTTTGGTTACAGCACTCCCGGAAACCCAGTCTAATGGGATTTAGGATCTGAGAGAGTTCATTAAAGATGTCTTTTGGCCATGAAACACACATGTGTTCAACATGCACTGCTCTCAACAGATGGACTGTAAGTTGACAGTTTAACAGAAGACTTTCTTTTGTCGTCTGGCTGACCCCACCCGAAAATGCTCCCCGCATTGTGGTTACCCATGGTGATAATGATTCATCACCTCCCTTCTGCTGTCTAGGAGCTCCCATGCTCTGATATATGGCATCACGTCATCTTCAGCTGCAAATCAGCCCACCCAGTGCAGCCCCAAAAAGACCATGACTGGCCCTGAGCAGTGCATTGTAGGAGAACGGGGCTATCTAATTTGTCGGATGTGACACAAGATGGCTCTGTTTCCAAAACGTGTGAGCAGCATAAATAGGCAGCATTTTAAATCATCATAGGTCCTGACACAAAAGAACAGAACTATGTGCCAGCTGGGAGGACCACCCCAACTCCCACCAACCAAGTACTTTGTCTGTCTGAAAGAGACATCAGGAAGGCTCTGTCAAGAGTTAACCCACAGAAAGCTGCAGGTTCTGACAACATACCTGGCTGGGTGCTCAGGGAATTTGCTGATCAGCTTGCAGATGTCCTCACAGACATCTTCAACATTTCCCTGAGCCAAGCAGTTGTCCCTTTGTACTTCAAAATGACCACCATCATCCCTGGGGGACCCCAGTCCGTCAGGATCTGCAACATCAACTCTATCACCACCACACTGAGCACCAACCAGGGCTGTGTGCTCAGTCCACTGCTGTTTACCCTGCTGACTCATGACTGTGCTACAAAGTACAGTTTAAATCACATCCTCAAGTTTGCAGAAGACACTACAGTTGTGGGCCTCATCAGCAACAATGATTGAAAGTGTACAGAGAGGAGGTGAACCAGCTCGCAAAATGGTGTACAGACAACAATCTATCTCTTAATGTTGATAAGACTAAAGAGATGATTGTTGACTTCAGGAGGACCCAAGCAGACCACTCACCACTGCACATCAACGGAACAACTGGAGAGAGTCAAAAGTTTCTTGGTGTGTATATGACAGAGGACCCCTTCTGGACTCTCAACACCACCTGCCTAGCCAAGAAGGCCCAGCAGCGCCTCCACTTCCTGCGGAGGCTGAAGAGAGCCAAACACCCCCCTCCCAACCTCACCACCTTCTACAGAGGGACAATAGAGAGCATCCTGACCAGCTGTCTCACCGTGTGGTACGGGAACTGCACAGCCTCTGACCGCAAGACCCTACAGCGAGTTGTGAGAACAGCTGAAAAGATCATAGGAGTCGCTCTACCCACCATTGACACCACATACAACAACCGCTGCTTCATCAAAGCCACCAGTATTGCGGATGACCCCTCTCACTCCTCGCATGGATTCTTCACCCTCCTGCCATCTGGCAGAAGGTACAGGAGCATCCGTGCCACCATTAGCAGACTCCGCAACAGTTTTTTCCCTGAGGCAGTCAGATTACTCAACACCCTGCTGCCTCCCAATGCTCACCTGGCCTAGTCAAACACCTAACCCATTGCACACCTACACTTTACAAAGCTGCATCAGTCATTTATAATTATGGATCTCATTAATGCTATATTTTTGCTATACCTAAATATACATATAATTATGCTTTATTTATTGCTGCTACACTACAAAATATTTTATAGTCTACAGCTCATTTTCTATGTATCTATTGTTCTGTTCTGTGTATTTATTGTCCTGCACTCTACTGTGTATTACTCTTTATGTAGTCTTGCATACTGTTTTGTGTTGCACCATGGACCTGGAGTAATGACATTTCGTTCCAATTTATATAAGCTATTTAGAGGAATGACAATAAAAAGCCCACTTGACTTGAAAAGGTGTCAATATTAATCAACATTAATCCTCTTTCACTTGAAAACTCAGTTTTCAGTTTCCTGAAGAGCATTTCTGAAACACTCCATTTCTGATGGAAGAAAAACATGGTCCCAGTGTGGACGAGAGGCATAAACGTAGAGAAATCAATGCGTTTTCAAACAAAAATGTATTAGTGAGGATGTGGCACAAGATACCTTCTATTGGTTGAATTTGAAGGAGAACGCAATTCCATAATGATTCTGTGACAAGCTCAGTGAAAAGTAATTAAGTGAGAGAAATGTTGATTATTAATAAAATAAAATTCAATACCAAAAAGAATGAATGAAAGTAGTTCAATCCAAAATGTATTATTTTACCCAATATTACATTTACATTACATTTATGCATTTGGCAGATGGTTTTTATCCAAAGCGACTTACAGTGCCCTAATTACAGGGATAATACCCCCGGAGCAACCTGGAGTTTAAGTGCCTTGCTCAAGGACACAACGATAGTGGCTGTGGGGATCGAACCAGCAACCTTCTGCTTACCAGTTCAGTGCTTTAGCCCACTACTCCCCCACCACTCCACAATATTTGTGTGCTGTGTATTTTTATGCTTATAAGAGTATCACATTAATAGCATAGCAACATGTTAATGTCAAAATCTTTTGCAAATAATTATCGAGTCAAGTCAAGCTTTGTTTGAAGAGTGCTACAATATTTGCATTTGTTGCTAGTTGCTGCCTATTTAGAGCCTTCCAAATCTGACAATTATGAGTTTCAGTACATCTCAATTAAGATATTTCAGTTATTTGCATACTGCCATGTCTCGCTGCACATTAGTATAGTATGTGCGGACAGTCCGTGTGGAGCCCAGTTTTTCTAGACACTTGGATAGTCTGCATCTCAGCACGTCGGCGCACGTGTGCGTGCCATTGACCGTGCTAAAGCGCATCACAAAGCAGTCGTACTGCGTATGTGTCGAACGCATCAGTACGGGCTTGCATATAAAAGTGAATACTTTGGAGCGCATGACTGCATGCAAGACATAACGGCATGCTGAAAAACGTATTATACTCTACTAACCCTAGTCTTTGGAAGGCAGCTGCATATGGCATATGGCCACTTTGCGGGATAGTGTAAACTCATCATAACATGACCCAGAAAACAACGAATAACTGCCCTTACACAAAATCTAGAGATGTGACAAACTTGCCGTAAACTTGCCACTCATTATTTTCACATGTAAATGAGCTTTGCTGCCAAAGGTTTGCATGGGATTTGCAAGTGAAAATAATGAGTGGCGAGTTTATGGCAAGTTTGAGGCAAGTTTGTCAAAACTCTCGATTTTTTGTAAGGGCGCCAACTCACTTTAGAAATAATTCTGCTGCTAAAGCAAGGGTTTAAACTTTGCCAACTAGATACATCCTTAAAAGAAAACAACTAGTGGATTGAAAAACTTGGAAAAACCATTACATATATGATATCTTCAGTCTGCCTGACATAATGATGCAAAGTGATGTGTGCAGTCATGAAATCAGACAATAACTAAAGAGAGAATGAGCCAAAAAACAATTTACACAATAACCGGGCACATATATGAACTCCATCATTGGGTGGTTTTTACTCTATGACAAGCTTTGCTAAATGTGTTACTTATGATGCAAAGCTGATTCACATCACTTGGCCTTTCCAAGATTCCTCCCAAACAGAGAAAAGCTAAAGATTAAAGACCTACACTGCACAGCCCGATTTTATCGAATAACTGCACGTGCAGCCCTGCATGAAGTCCTGATACTTATGAGTCCAGAGGGAAGAGATACAGTACAAAGGGGTTAAGAAATATAGAGGGTGGAGGTGAGTTCCTTACCTTGTGGCAGTAGTGCACAGCAGAGACGATCTGCCTGAAGAAGTGTCGGGTTTCTCGCTCAGTCAGACGTCGACGTTCACTGATGTAGTCATAAAGTTCGCCTTTACTGGCGTATTCCATGACAATTACAATCTTGTCCTTGTTTTCAAACACTATGAAACAAACAACAACACAACACTCAAAATCTGAGCAGCAGTTTGTTTATTTTTTTACTTTATCTGCTTTGTTTACATATAACCTGAATGTTATTAATGATCTGTTATTAATGATTTGTTTACCACACTAGAATCGGCAGCGCAAACTCTAGTTTTTTCTAGTTTTGCTTACACAAATAAGAAACTAACAATAATTTACTCTACCAGTTAAACATTTGGACACACTTGATCCAATTTATGTTTTCATGATCTTTAAAACCTTTTCTAGAGCATGTTCTCATATTGTGCTGTCTGCTTTCAGCAGTGTGGCTGTGTTTACTGCCATCTGTTACCTGAGACTTTTTTGCCCTAGTAAATATACAATAAAGCTGTTATATTGTCCAATATGTTTATCCTCTGCTTTGCATAATCCAATTCCACTAGTTATAAATACTAAATAAGTTCTGTTTAATTGGAAAGCGAGAGATACGTTGACACAGGCCAAGGCAGAGGTGTTCAGTAAAAATAAATATGCACTGTGGCACCCCGTTTTTTCATAATGCAACCCACAACTAAATAAACTACTGGATGCATAAAAGTGAAAAGACAGCCTTTGTTTTGCAATGACCAGTCCAGACAGTTCAACAGGTCATGGCAGAATCCACAAACAACCAAAGCCAAAAAATCAAGAGGAACCAACATAGCCAATTACAGTCAGACACAGCAAAAAATGTCTGTTTTGGCAAAACCCCGAAAATGTCTTGTACGATTCACCCCACCCAACTACCAAGTGCTGTCTGGGGCTGCTGTCAAACATCCAGTGAGAGAGAGGATCAGTTCTCATCTTGTAAAGGGATCAGTGGAAAGGAGGAGGCCACACATCTCCGCCCTGCCACACATCTTTTTCCGGAATCTCTCCTAGCCATGGCTGCTTTTCACAGCACTGCAGGGAGTGTGAGAGGCATTCTGGGATTGTGCAAATACGGTTTCGAGAGAGAGAGGTATTGGAGGTAACAGAGCACAGCTTCACTGTTTCAGAGACGATAATCACTGTCTTCGCACACTGTCGCTGAATATCGGAGCAGACCGACAAATTCTACAGAGCAACAAGAAAGTCTTTCTGCCAAGTCTCCTGAGCTTTGGAAGAGCAACCTTGAGTAACAAAATGTTCCTCTGGGAAAGTTCATGCAGCTAAAAGTCAACATAGAAGTATGCAAACAATTCACATTCTTTCCCGTATTAGTATTTTCCCAACACGACCAGCCCAAAACCAATAAACATACTTTAATAGACACCACACAAAATTAAAACAGAAAGAAACTTTGACATTAAACCAATGAAAGACAAAGCCAGACACAGAAATATAACAAATTTGTCTTC
>NC_068324.1:4234842-4265430 GCF_025860055.1 Xyrauchen texanus
CTTAAAAGATAAAAAAAAACAAATTCTGCACTTATATTGAGCATGCAAAAAGGTATTTTGAAATGAGTGGGTAGGAGGAGAAAGCAAAATTTCGGAATTCTGAGCAAATTCACATATAAACTTTATTCAAGCGCAGAATTGATTTTCATTTGCTCAAATGAATTTATCTTTGCAAGAAAATATATTGCTTTACAAAACTGAGTTCAAGCGCATGCAAAACAACTTTTTGTGTGATCAAAATATCATCTTGCATGTACAGAATTTTTTTGAGCGCTTAAAATATCATCTTGCGTGTGCAGAACATTTCTTTGCACTCAAAGTATCTTGCGTGTGCAAAAAAACTTTTTGTGCACTCAAAATATTATTTTGTGCATGCAGAATTGTGGCACATATATAACTTCATAACAGGCTGGCATGTTTTTGGTGATAGGGCGTGTGGTTAAAGCAATGGGGGTGGTTTAATTGACCCTTTGCTAAGCTCCGCCCCCTTTAGTTACCATTGTCTGCTCTGACAAGCTTTGCAGAACTCATAGGAACAGCTGGGAAATTGCTGCGAATATTGCTGTGTTTGGCAAAAAATCCCATGAACGGAATTAAGAATATTCTTCCGTAGGCTGGAATCAAGAGTGACCGCATATGACATTTTTAGATATACAAATTTTAAAATTCAGAATCAAGGCAAACATTAGATTAGATTAGATTCAACTTTATTGTCATTACACAAGTACGGGTACAAGGCAACGAAATGCAGTTTGGGTCTAACCAGAAGTGCAATAAATACTATTAGTACAAATTAAATTGGACAAAAACTATCCGAGTAAAAGTGCAGTGGAAAGTAATTGCATATTACAGTTAAAGTACGGTTTTGCAAATGTATATGTAAACAATTGGTACTGTAAATAAACAGTCGGCAGTGCAAATGATATTCCAGTCAGATAAGTAGTGCAAGATGCATATGTAAACAGTTGTTACTATAATATAGTCAGCAGTGCAAATGAACATTATAGCAGTGCAAATAACAAAGTGTATGAGGTATGAGGAGGGAGAGGAGAGTTTATCAGTATATGAGGGAGTGGGATCAGTGAGGGTTAGAGTTCAGTAAAGAGACAGCTCTGGGGAAAAAGCTGTTCTTTAGTCTGCTGGTCCTGGTCTGGAGGCACCTGAAACGCCTGCCAGAGGGCAGGAGAGAAAACAGTCTGTGGGCTGGGTGAGAGGAGTCCTTAAGGATGCTGCGAGCTCGGTGCAGACAGCGTTTCCTCTGGATGTGCTCGATGGCAGGTAGTTGAGTCCCAGTGATGCGCTGGGTGGTTTTCACCACCAGCTGCAGTGCCTTGCGTTCTGCAACAGAACAGCTCCCATACCACACTGTAGCACAGTTGGTCAGGATGCTTTCTATTGCACAGCGATAGAAGTTCACCAGGATAGTCGAGGAAAGCTGATTCTTCCTCAGTGTCCTCAGGAAGAAGAGGCGCTGGTGAGCCTTCTTGACCAGGCAGGAGGTGTTGGTTGTCCAGGACATGTCCGCCGAGATGTGGGTTCCCAAGAACTTGAAACTAGAGACACGCTCAACAGCCATTCCATTGATGTGGATGGTGTCGTGTATGCCTCTTGGCTCTTTTCTGAAGTCCACGATGAGCTCCTTCGTTTTGGTGGTGTTGAGGAGCTGGTTATTTTCAGTGCACCATGTGGCCAGGTGCTTGATCTCCTCCCTATAGGCAACATAGGCAACATAGGCTCCTCCCTATAGGCTCCCTATAGGCAAACATGTTGATACATGTCACTTGAAAAGAGACTTTTGATCATTTGATGGTATTACACACCTAATATCATTAATGTAAGTGAACAGAACTGCTAATAACGTCTCAGAACACACTCACTATGATGTTGTGAACTCTCATGTCGCTTTTACAAGTGATGCGACAACAACGTTTTTTTTTTTAAATGTTTTTTAAATAATTTTTTACAAACTTCCTCTAAAAACTATTCAAACACACATTAATCCAAGTAGGCTTGTGTTGAAAAAAAAGCACATGCTTGTCAGAGATATGGAAGATGGCAAAAGTTGCTAAAATAGGCTTAGTGAAGGGTCAATTCAGTGGCTAATTCTAGGGCAAGTTAGCGAAATCACTTAAATCGCTCAACACATTTAATGGTGCACTCAGTGATTTGTGATAATTGCTGAACTTTTAAACATAAAGAAATGGTAACAGTAGAACATTAGTTTCAAAAAATATGTTTAACATGCTGTTTACTCGTATACGATAAAGACACCTAATACATTTTCATTTAAAATGTATTGGTTTCGCTATGTTTACTCCTCTTATCCACACTGGGACAGCATTTTCCCTCACCGAAAGCAGAGCGCTCTTGCATCATTTGGAAAACGTTGACTGGAAAACTGAGTTTTCAAACGAAAACTGATTAGTGTGGATGTGGCCTAAGAGCAAATGCTGCTTTATTCTACATATGGTGCTGGGCACACTTTCACGAGTGGCGCCATTTTTAGATCACATGACCAACTGAATATGTCCAGAACCCTTCTAATAGGGGAGCCTACAAGCTAAGCCTAAAATAGCATAACGCGTGCGCTCCCATAAACATTCTATGTTGGTATACTGGTCGAGGAGACAAGAGGCCGTTCTTTTTGAACGGATGTCTATGGAGAGGATGCTTCAGCACGCTGAATAAACTGCTTTTGTGAGGAAACAGCTCATCATTTAATGAATTGACTGTCTTTCAGCGAATCTTCAACATAATTGACACTAAACAATCCTTTTGGAATGAACTATGTGTGGAGTTTACTATGATAAAAGATTGCTGTTTTATAAGAGAAGACACTGACAATTGTGCAACATGTAGGCGTCAGTTTAAGGCTCTCCCCCTTCATTTGTATTGTACCTCCAAACGTTGACTCACTGTCGTAACACTCTAGTTGACCGATACTATCGGTTACGCTCTCACGGTCAGCGCAACATGAACAGGAATAACAAACAACATGAACGCTTTGATGGAATGTTCTGAAATGCCTCAGAAGAAAATAAATGATAAATATATTTAAAAAGAGAATGAAAGAAATAATGTTTGAATGTGGAATTAAGCAACTAATAAGAACATTTGTCTCTTTGAGCAAGAGTAGCTGAATTAAACACAAAAAATGTCCTTCACATCAGTTAGAGAGACAGAATGAATGCATGTAGAAATATTGACAGGACTGAGGTCTGCATCTTTGTTCTCTTGATTCAGGACAGAAGAAACATCACCAGATGATGAGAAATGAAGGTCAGAAATTCTTCTGCAATCGTTACAATATGCCCTTACAAAACTCGAGAGGTCAAGGCAAATTTAAATAAACTTGCTGCAAATTGTCTACTGTTGCCAAAGGTTTGATGCAGGTTCACCCCTACCGGTGAAGAGCTGCAAACTTCTGGCAAATATTTGCAGTGAAACACAAGCTCATTTGCATGTGAAAATAATGAGTGACAAATTTGTGGCAAGTTTGCAGCTAGTGTCCCAAAACTCTGGATTTTTTGTAAAGGTGCATAAAACCTCTACCAGAATTAAAACATTCAATCATGTATTTTCTTTTGTTTCTTTCACTGACAATAGGCAGTATTGACGTTTAGAGTGTGTTTAAGATCCAACTATGTGTTCTGCAGGAACTATGGAGGGGTGTATGTGGGGCTTCCTTCTGATCTGAACACAGGAGCTGCTAGCCAATCAATATCAACACGAAAAGGTGAGAGAGAATGCTTTTTGCATAGTTAAGCTCACAAACCAACCATGGTTGACTGTCTGATGCATATTGCACGCAAAATGGCAAGAACTTTCTCAAATTCACTATGATTCAATTTGAATGTGTTGTTTACAAGTTCCCAGACTGCTACAAGAAGCACTTCTAAGGCTAGAAACATCAGCCAAAGCACTGTCCAGTTGAACATGCTAAACGTATGTTATTGCATTATTGCGGTGGTAGCAAACCTCAGTACTCAAGGGTTTGAAGTTAACTTCAAAAGTCTGTGCTATTAAACTGGATGTTTTGTTGTTCAGGTAAGTTGCTTTCAATATATTGACTTTAACTTACTTGCTCAGTAATATTCTCTTCAAACCGTTGTGCCACCATGACAGTCATTGACTAGAAGCAGACAGTTCACACTAATTTCACGAAGGCACTCCTTGTGGCAATGTTCAGAATGCAACGGGTATTTGCGTTGTGTTATGAATAGGCCCAAACATACTTCACGCATGTACGCAAACGCAGATGCGACGCTTCACCAATGCGTCCCGTTGTACATACATTACGTGCACATGTGCGTTGCTCTGGCGGTAACAAATCACACAAATGGCGAGTAAATTATGCAGATTACACTCACGCACCGCGACCCTGTACACAGGATAAGCGGTTGACGATGGATGGATGGATGGATGGAAACACTCACGCAATGGTATTTTACGACATCTGAATACTTTTACTACAGTGCTTGACTTGTAATGTGAAATTGCATTACATAAACATTTGCAAGCTTGTTCAACTGATTGTTCCAGCAGTAGCTCAACTGACAGAGTTGAACTTGAGATGCAAAGGTATGAGTCCTGCATGCGAGTCGACATGTGAGCAAAAAAGTACATAGACGCACCACAAAAGGATGTTATTGCTTCAGTTAATGCTTGTTCATCTCACAATTGCTTTTTATGACACTGTCAGTTAGGTTTAAGGTTTAGGTTTGGGAGCTTGGTTTTGTTTATTTAAAACTTTATAGAGCTTATACTTAATAGAACTTAAACCTTAACCTCATCTGTTTGGGAGAAAATGTCATTTGCTTTTAGCACCACACAGTGGACATTTCACCTCGCAACTGCCACAAGACACAAAAATGTCACCTGTTTTAATGAGATCAGACTGAAAAAATAATACTTTAGGTTTAGGGGTATCTGATAGTAGATATCATTAGCTCATTACAAAACAGAAGTCAATGGAAAGTCCCAAAAGTAAGTATCATAATGGAAAAACAAACATGTTTTTGTGTGTGTGTGTGTGTATGTGTGTGTGTGTGTGTGTGTGCTGTATTTATGACCTGTCACTCTCTGTCTCTTTAATAAAGCTTTCCAGAGAAGTTGACACACACACAACCTCCTCCCTTTGTTGCATGAGTTTTCCAATTAGTGGTATCTGTTAACCTCAAACCTAATCTAATAAATTATCTGATTACTCATGTTATGATGTAAACTAACAGCTCTTTTCTTCTTCTCCAGACTAGCGGACTACAAACACATCACATGAAACTACAAAAGTTTGGATTCTCTTGAATCAAAGCTCTGCAGTCACAGTTTTTGAAGACGTCTGAATAATGACAGATGGAGAGACATCTTTCATGTCCTACTGACAGTATTGGAGGAATAAGCTGTTTTTGGAACTTTAACGAGAACTGATCTAGTGGTAATTGGCAAGTTCAGTATGACATTACAGTGACATCACAATGTCTGACATACAGAAGAACACTGGAACACTGAGCATTATTGTTTCTCTGAATGTAGACTCTGCTGCCATGGGAACGTCACCCTCTGACCTCACATAATAAAGTGGCAACTTCAGCGAGTCACCATGGCAGGGCATGTTATGATCAGACCCCATCAACTCTACATCTGCAATAACAGACTTTTCTGAATCTATTCTTACAACATTTTCCTCGGAATACAAATACTAATCCAAACAGGGTGGTATAGTTGGTATGTTACATTGTGTAAAGGTGATGCAAGTGCATAATATATAATATTGGTAATCTAGTTTGGCAATAATATTTAGCACTAAGATGAATGCTAGAGCTGTTGACTACTAATAGTAAACTACTATTGTCACCTTCCATGTCTAAATGGACAAAAACTGCATTAGTATATAGACTGTGGTTTTCTTATTTTCTTACGACACTTTGATAATCACCTGCTCACCTCATTATTACATTTAATCAGATTATTAACTAGCATTAACTAATCTAAGAGTTCTTATATTTATTCTGTTGTTGCAGCAAAACTAATCTACTTCAGATTGTTCAGGTTATTTATTGACCCGTGATTGTAACATAACAATTTTTTTGGTGAATTCTGATGTAAAACAAATACAAGATTTTAAGACATGGAATGAGTGTCGTCATCTATAAAAATACCTATTTGCACCTTCACAAAAATAGAGGCTCCTCAATGGTTTTTAATAAGAAACCCTTTTTATCAAGATCCCCCCTTTTCCCCACTTTATAGGGTTCTTTAGTAATCTTTGTACATTTAAAAAAAGTTATTGATGTTATATTATATCTTCTTCAGATCAGCATTTGGTTTCATTATTCTTTAAATCACCAGTACATGGTTTTAAACAAACGTTATGTTTGACATCTCTTATACAAATAGATCAGGTGAGGTTTAGTCAAGGCTGTAGCTCTTCTGATAACATTTGGCGTTTCATCAATATCATGTGGTCATTAGCGAATGATCAGTCTCCGGTCGCTGCCATCTCACTTGATGCCGAAAAGGCGTTTGATATGGTAGAATGGGATTATCTTTTTAAGATTTTGGAAATGCACAGGTTCGGGAATACTTTTATTGTATATTGTTTTATTGCACACAGTTCATACAACTAAAAACCCAGAAATCCGTTACCTTCCCCGTCTCCGCCGGAGTGCCCCAAGGCTCTGTATTGGGGCCTCTCCTTTTTATCATATACATCCTCCCTCTTGGTCACATCCTCCGTAAACATAACATTAAATTTCATTGCTACGCGGACGACACCCAGCTCTACCTCTCTACTAAACCATCTTCTTTACTCCCGCCAACCTCTCTTACCCTCTGTCTCCAAGAAATTCACTCTTGGTTTTCATCCAACTTTCTCAAACTGAACAGTTCAAAAACCGAAGTCCTCCTGGTGGGCACACCTCATACCCTCTCTAAAGCTAATAAAGTTTCCATTACCATTGATAACTCAACTATCCTTCCCTCCCCTCAGGTTAAGAGTCTGGGTGTCGTCCTTGACAGCACTTTATCCTTCCACTCTCACATTAACAGCATCACCCGGTCAGCCTATTTCCACCTGCGTAACATTTCCGCCTCCGTCCCTCTCTTACTCCAAAACCACTGCCATCCTGGTTCACAGTCTTATCACATCTCGGTTAGATTACTGCAACTCACTCCTGTTTGGCCTCCCTAATAAGTCGCTCCAGAAGCTGCAGCTCCTACAGAACTCTGCTGCACGCCTGATTACTCAGACCCCTATTTTTCATCATATCACTCCTGTCTTGCAACAACTTCACTGGCTTCCTGTCAAACAGAGGATCATCTTTAAAATACTTCTCATTACTTACAAAGCAGTTCATAACATGGCTCCTCTATATATCTCAGATCTTCTCCATTTAAACATCCCTACTCGTTCACTCCGGTCATCTCACACCTGCCATCTTTCTGTTCCCCTGCTCGTCTTGTCACAATGGGGAACAGGGCGTTAGTCAGCTCTGCTCCCCATCTTTGGAATTCCCTCCCTCCAGATCTTCGTACCATCAACTCATTTAATCTTTTCAAATCCAAACTCAAAACTCACTTGTTTAGACAATCATATTCCGCCTGACCCATATCACCTCAATGTTGTTTTGCCAATTTTATTGTTTACTGTTTTAATGGTTTTTATCTGTTTTGTACAGTGTCCTTGGGTGTCCTGATAAGGCGCTTTAAATAAAATGTATTATTATTATTATTATTATTATTATTGTTTGGATCTAGTTATTTATTGACACCCTGTAGCAGCGGTACAGACATATTGATTGATTTCAGATAATTTTACTCTGGATAGGGGCACTTGGCAAGGTTGCCCTCTTTCCCCGTTAGTGTTCTGTCTTTCCCTGGAACCATTAGCAGCTGTGATAAGAAAGGAGGATGATTTTCCAGGGGTGATGGCGGGAGGTGTGGCGCATAAACTTCTGCTTTATGCAGATGATATTTTATTGTCTCTGACCCTACTAGATCTATGCCTTGCCTCCAAACAATTATTAATTCCTTTTCCAAGTTCTCAGGATACAAAGTCAATTGGTCTAAAACCGAAGCTTTGGCTCTGACAGCGTACTGTCAAATAACGGCCTTCCAGGGGCCTAAATAGGGCATTAAGTATTAGGGTATATTATTCCCAGCAAATTTGTCTGATTTAGTTAAGAGTTAAATTTGAAAGTTAAAGATTTATGATTGGGAAAGTTAATGTTATTAAAATGAACTGAATTCCAAAATTCAACTACCTGCTATAGTCACTCCCTATAGATGTCCCCCTCTCTTATTTCAAGCATTTTGATAGCATAGCGAAGTCCTTCATTTGGAATGGAAAACGTCCAATAATACATTTCAACAAATTACATAGGCCGATTGACAAAGGTGGGCAAAGCCTATCCAAGATTTTGTTTTATTATTATGCATTCGGTCTCAGGCATTTGGTTCATTGGTTGCTTCCACCTGAAAGAGCCCCTCCCTGGTTTTCTATTGAACAGGAAGTCCTTGCCCCTATTTCGCCATTGCAAAGCATTTCTATCAAACTAACCGGAGAAGTTAAGTCACACCCCGTTATTTCACATTTGCACGTGATTTGGACAAGAGTGGCCAAGAGTATTTAATTGGGACATTTATTTAAATGTATCCTCAAGCATATGGCTTAACCCCAAATGATGTATCAACAATTCCCCTTTCTGTTGGTCAGAGTGGATTATGAGGGGGTTAATACACTCGGCGACCTGAATGAGAGTGGAGTGATGAGATCTTTTGAGAATTTGGGTCATCATTTTGGGATTCCCAGATCTCAGTTTTTTTGGTATTTACAACTGCACCACATGCTCTGTACTGTTGTTGGGTGTAGTGGGAAGTGTAGGTGAACTACTAAACTAGTGGAGAAGACCACCTGTGATATTATACCTTGTGTGTTCACATCATGCCATCAATTAACTTTATTCTTCTTCACCTCTACACTTACATTTCTCAATGTGTTAGTGCCCTCTATAGACACAGTAGGCATAAGTACATCCCCCTTTAAAAAAAAAAATTAAAATATGCCAGTGGCTTCAAACCATCATTTCAACAAACACAACATTTCAACTTTTCCCTCCCAGTACTTCATTGCAACAACCAGGGGCGAAACTTTCATCAAAATGTTGGGGGGGACAATAAACATAACAATTCTTAATACACATATTTGAATGATATTTTGGGGGACAACCCTCAGATGGGGGTCCTGACTCCCCGACCCCCGCGATTTCCGCCTATGGCAACAACGTACTTTAACTATTTAACAATGTATCATATATATTTTTTTTATTTTTATCCCTTTTTGGTAGAATTGTCATTCATATGTAGTTTGTCCAATTTCCACAGCAATTAACAGATAATGATAGTGTATCAGTAACATTTCTTGCTGGGGTGCTCTGTCGTCCAACATCAACCTCACTGGATTGCTCTTTTGGAGCTGCATAATAGTTGCGCCGAACACCCTCCTTGAACTCTGTTTTTGGAAATTTAAACTTATCTCTCAACAAATTCCTACAAAGTGTATTATAATACCGTACTCGAAAAGTACTTCATAAGATCTCAGCAATGTCTCTTTGAGAACCTTATCTTTTGGTCCCCATCTACCATCACACCTGCCCCGCACCAACTATTCACGTTCTAGTTGGAGTAAAGCAGGGTTTCCTCAATAGGCGGCCCAAGAGAGACCAATGTTTGGTCCACGCTAACAGCCTGTTCACATCAAATCAGTGAAGATTTTGCGAGACAAACTTCTGAGGAAAGATCTGTACACCACACAAAGTGCTTAAAGAAGGAAAAATGTCACACCTGTGCAGCAGGTGGTGCTGTTGCTGTTCTACAATCATTTGTAGTCTCATTCCCAGTATCTCCAACCGTTAGAGATTAATATATTGAACGCTGTTAATGCATTTATTTGCCATAACAGTTTCATTATGTTCTTTCCGCGGTGTTGACGTATTCTGAGGAGTATAACTGTGATCTGTGTTTTTATGTGAGCTACGAGTATATTCCAAACTAAAAATAATAGACTCCCAAAGTCAACTACTCTTTTGTTTGGATAAATGCATGGATAATATAACATAAGGTACTGTTATACAAACATACAAGGAATAGTGCACATTAAGAATAACATTGTACAGAAAACAATATGATGCATTGCCCAATATTAAAAATAATATACATTGACTCATGGTCTTTTTTTTTAGAAATGATGGCAATACTTATTATCCTTAATAACAATAACAATATTCATGCTAATATGTATAATAATTGAATCTTCAATTAGGGAAAGTGCAGTGAGTAGATCCCGTTTAGAGTTGAGCAGTTGATGCGCATGGAGGACATGGAGATCCAGATTGTTCATTAAAGTATGTAAATTTTTTTTTTTCAGCAGAAAAAGTTGTGTAGTTTTTTGTATCTGTATACAAACAAAATGTTCCTAATTGTTTGAATAAATAAAATGGGCTACTAATACTAAGAAAAAGAACTAAAACAAAATCTGAATATTTATGCATTTCTATATTATGACTCTTTTAATAATAAAAACAACAATAGTAATAATAATAATATAGCTGCAAGCAGCGATGGCGGGCCCAAGCCGGTGGCACCGCCACCCCCGTGCCTTTAGGGTTGCTGTGCACGATGGGCAATAACGTAACCTCGCTTTGACTGTCGAGAAGATGTGTGCTGTAGACCTTGCATCAGTGTGGGCTCTGCAAAAGTGCGCATCGAGGGCACATATCAACCACAAAGTATGCGTGAGCACCCTTCTGATACCTAAAATGAATAATGAGACACCCTACGGTCTCATGGAGTTAATGGACACATGAAATAAGTACACAAGACTGAAAATTCATATGAAGTGTGCCATTTGGGACAGGGCCTATGACCGTGAACCACAATAGTCACATCTATGAGGTAATTCAAATGTAGAATAATTTTTAATGTCATAGGATGTCATAGGCCAATATCTTTTGCAGCACTTAAATGTGTTAATCCAGAAGGCCAGTATTTATCTGGAGGTCTTTGTACAGGTTTATTAATGTAATTATAATTTACGCTTATGTGTTCCTATGATATGCAATGGAAGTACATTTTTATGTTTAACATGGGTGTATTCACAATACATAGCATACGTATATCATATTTTACGATTATTTATCATTATGTTAAGTAGATCATTAAAGTTAAGATAGTAAATGTATTTATATATTTTGTAGTAGCTAATATAACAAGCAAGTACACTGTGGGAATTATGAATTATACCAATGGAGTCGTATGGATTGCTTTTATGCTCCCATTATTATGCTGTCCTTTTTATTCATAAATTAATTTCCTCGCCACGGCCAAAACGTTGGAGATATCAAAAATCCATCCGCAATGTAGCATCCTCAATGTCTTGACTTCATGCTGACCGAGTTTGGTGGCGATTGGATTAATTCTCTAGGAGGAATATATATAATTCCAGAGCATGTGTTTCCAAACAACCTATAATAGCCGACTTCCTGTTAGGCTGGCGTAAAACTTAGAGCACGAAAGTTGTTCGGCCCGATGAGATCTAGAAGTGTTCCAAGTTTCATATTATTACATGCAAGCATGTTTGATATATGGACCAAGTTTTCAGACCCCGTTCAAGGGGCGCTGTCGAGCCCCCTGCCACGCCCGGGTACCAGCTTCAGCCCGGCCCCGATGGCCGCGGGTTCTGACCCGTGTGCAAAGTTTCAAGAGTTTTTGAGCACGTTAAGGGCCCCAAAAGTCCCGGAAACCTTGAAAAACAATATCTTAATGCAAATCTCACCCAACAGAGAAAACCCCTCTCCCTCTCCCTCCCCCTCCCCTCCCCTCCCCTCCCCTCCCCACACACACACACACACACAGAATCGCAGGTCTGTCTGTCAGAGAGAGAAAAATTCAGAGAAATCCACATTCAAACCACAATATCTGACTTTCTGTTGGTCGGAGCTAATGACTGTAAATTAGAAAGTTGTTCAGCTCGACGAGAACAATATACACGCCGAGTTTTGTAACTGTAGATAGAACTAACTAAGTTATAACACACTTCATGTGTCCTTTTTTAGTCCTAAATCAATTTCCTCGCCACGGCCAAACCGTTCGAGATATCAAAAATCCGTCCAGAATGTAACTATGCCCTTCTGTAGTTACTATGGGATTAACAAATACCTTATAAAGTTAAAAGCAGATTTTTACAGTTTCAGAATGTATGTTTATGAATTTTTGTTACTGTAAATTTAACAGAATCGTTTATTTTTTACAGTGCCGGTGTGTAAATTACAACCATTTTAAACTGTAAAATGTACAGATGTTCTGTAAAGTGGTTAACATTTTAACTGTATTTTTGTACATAATTATTCTGGCAACCACAGCTGCCAGATTTTTTTGGGTAAAAACAACAGGATTTTTTACTTTTTTTTTTACAGTATATATATATATTAACAGTATATATATATAATAAAAAAAAATAATAATAATAATAATAATAATAATAATATATATAATAATATATAATAATATATATATATATATATATATATATATATATATATATATATATATATATATATTTTTTTTTTTTTCTTTCTTTTTTTAACACTGTATAGCATCATCCATTGAAAGGAAGATGCTGGAATAGATTTTCTGTTGATATCATTGCGAACAAAGTGGTTAACAACTTCAGAAGTGGGAAGAGGGATAATTCCAATAGCACATGAAGGCAGCATAAATAAGTGATGTCAAGTTCGCTCCATTGGCCATCTAAGGTGCCACCCCAAAATATTCACTGTGATTGGCCAGCTCTAAATCGGAGGTGGGCAGTCAATATCGCCAGCAAGAACCTGATTGGTTTAAACCGGAGTGGGAACTGAACAGGCACTATACGCATTTCATATTCGCATGAACGCGACCACAGAAGCGCACGGGTGAAGCGGGCTTGGTAAAGTTAGGGGAGGGAGCTTATAAATAAAAACAACGGATCCATTCACTCCAAACACCGCACAACATTACGACAAGCACTATAAGTGAACAGACCAGGACTCTCAAAAATCCCTTTCTACCCTGCCAGCTAGACAAAAACGGTAATGCAGTAAACATATTTCTTTATATCACTGATTTATATCTTCTTATTCTGACTTCAACCCGTTTTGGGGTGTATAACATGTGTGTGCATCATTCTGTAATTCGTTTGTCAAACGTCAGGATATCTCGTTTACTTGAAACTATCGTTTTTTAATAACCATATGATACAATGGCATATTTCAGCAGGTTCTTAATCATATTTTGGAGTCAACGAATATGAAATATGATTCGTAACTTTTATTTCATGTCATAATGTTATGCATTCAGCCTTAATCCATCGCCTCTTAAGAGGCAAAGGTACAAAGTTTTTGATACCACAACAGGAAAACAGTTTTAATGTCAAATGACATCAAGTAGGCTAAATTTATTTACTAACATTTTACAGCATTGTTTAATTAAATAATCCTAATACATTTGACAACCCATTTAAATGGTAATACTGAGTGAAATCCAGAACAACGTGTAGCCTAGGTCTATGATAAGAAATATCTTATGTCACAAAACAAAACAATATTCTACTTGATTTATATCATTGTAATATCTGTCATTAAAGTAATAAATGACCCATTAAAGTAATAAATGTTCATCAGCGGTGGTGACTACAGACATGCTGAAACTCTTTATATTTCTCTGACTTCAAACTGAAAACGGAAAGTAACATTTCAGAGCCTGTTGTGGCAACACCCAAAAATAAGATGTGTCATTTACCGTATATACAGTGTATAACTCAAAACAGCCCTCATTTACTCCACGACAGACTCTTCATAAAAAGCTTGTTTGTAAGATAAATGTATGGTGTTATTGTTTTTGAGAACATTAACTTAAAACTTATGTTTATATTTATTTGTTTTTAATTTGGGTTTTCCAACTATTTATGTCTTCAACTCTTGATACTCTAACACATTGTTTAAATAGGTGTTATTATGATAGCTTTACTATTGTAGGAAGCTGATGCAAAATATTTTAATGAACTTTAATCAGCATCAAGATTTTAGCTTAAAATTGACATGAATGTGTAAGGAAAAGTGTATGTCTTAGGTCCTGTAACTTGTCACTATTTTCTTTTCTTTTTTTTTACCATTTTAATCCCCTTATTGTTTCAATTTTAAATCATCTTCACTAAAGTATTTTATGTCAACAACCCACAAATGTGTCTCAGTGTGGTTGTGGTGGTTATTTAACTATTTTGCTGATCAGTTCTCTGATCGTTATGAGTATGCCAAACTGAGTAGTAAAAACTTGTGAATATAAAACCATTGCAAAGTTATATTGGCATAAATGAATATAAATGTGTTCTTTTACTTTAGGCACAAATGATTAACTGGGAGGACTGTATGAGCCTGATATCTGAAAAGGGCTTTGACAACATTTCTGATCCTGAGATATCTAAACTTCAAGAAGGTGATCTCATTCTGACGAGAACTGACACTGAAGGCCCATTAAAGCATGCTGGGATTTACTGTGGAAACCAGGAAGTCATTGGGTTTACAGGTATGAAAATCACTAGCATCATTCACGTGCCACTTTGTGTCATATTTTCTTATTTAATGCAATTATATAGAGAGATTTTAAAGTGTTCCTTAAGTGTGACTTACAGTAAGTGTTCATTAGTGTTCAAAATTGTCCAAATACTTTTAGGGCCATTGTATATACAGTATACTGAATGTTGTTTCTAACAGCCCCCTCAGATTCAAAATGGTCATTTCTGGCACATCAGAGTGCCACAGTGAGTAAAGCACATGTGAAGAATGTTATAAAAGGAAAGCCATTTTTCATTCACCGTTTGAAGTCTGGCATCCCCGAGGACTTCCGTGACAATGTGTCAAAGGCAATGGATTCCACTGAACCATATGATCTCTTGAAAAATAACTGTCTGCACTTTGCACTTAAACTGCTTAAGGTACACAAATAACAATCTTTATTACTTCAACAAATATCATGATTAAGTCATCTTAAAGTATTAAGTGGACCTTGTGACCTCTCTGTAGCTACCAGCAGAGCCTCTTCCAGAACGGTATGTTATAACATTCATTTGAACATCTAACAGCACCAGAATATTATATTGTGAATTTGATTAAACAGTGTTCAGCTAACAGGGATTTTTAACTGTCTTTAGAGATTCTGTTAGCAACACTGAAGGAAAAAAAGGGTTTTCCTTTCCTTGGGGAAAAGGTGAGATGATTTTCTGATATGCTTTAAACTCATGCCACAGTTTAAATGATTCTGTTTGAATGATCTTGAATTGCCAAAATTCTGTACAGAAATTAGATGTCAATCATGTGAGAGAATAATAAAACCAATGTGTGTCACTGTGTGCTTCATTACCTGATAAATCCATTTATTTCTGTGATTCCTGTTTCCACTTTTTCCTCTAGAAAGTAAAGTCGACAAGAAGAATGAGGAAGAACTTAAGCCCTTGGGACAAGTTGTTATAAATAAAGCTGAGGTGTGAATTTGTATTTTATTTTCAAATGTCAATAAAAGACTTGTGGGGGACGATTTCCAACTGACTGTATTTGTGAAGTTGTTAATTTACTATATAGAACATGCAATATAATATGATCCTACAATTTATTTTAGCCAAATTTAATTGGACAGGAAGGAGTTGTTTGAAGATTTTCACTTTTCTTTGGCTAATATCATCCTTGTGATGCAGTAATGCAATTCCAGTAAGAAGACTTTTGCTTGTGGTAATTGTACCAAATGTGCTCACTTGCAGCTCACGATTCTCACTAAATAATGTTTTTTTTTTTTTTACATTTAATGTAGAACAGGGCATTTAATTATGCATACTGCAGGCACATCTCTAAATTTCAAATTAATTTAGGGAAACCTCAGTAGACAGAATTAATAAATCAGTTTGGACCTTTTTCATGTGTGCTACCAAGTTTGCTCTTCAACCCTAAAAAAGTACATCAGGGCCATCCAAAATTACCAATATTGTTGTTTCTTGGTGGCAATATTCTTAAATAATCTTTTTATTTACTACTTTCTGTCCAGTGTTGACCCAACTTTTTGTATTATTAAACTTCAGGTATTATTATTGATGACTTTATTTGAATAATACAATAATCTTTTACATTTAATCAATAATCACATATACATACCAGTATCTATATGCATGTAAGTATGAGACAATTGACAACTATCTGCATTCACTACCATCATAAAATAAACTATTTTTAGTTTTTAAATTTAGAGGATATGATATATTATCACTGACAGCAGATTTCAAATCACTTGATGTAAACTGATTCAGCTCTGCAGGATGTGGTTTCTTTCAGTTAAGATCACAGCTTTGAGCATGCTTTCATTATCACTGAAGTCATGTTAGTTTAAAAGGTGAAAAAAATGCCATTGACATGAAAGATTTTAGCATTCTACATTACCATTTATATATATATTATTGCAGCTAAATGGAGAATCTGTTTCTGATGTGGTTTCATTTGGTTTTTATATTTAAGCAATAAAGAATAAACCTTTCTTACTTGCTTTCTCTCAGTGTCAGCGCTTCATTTGCCTGACTGTCGGCATACATATTGTATATCAGGGCTGAGCCATATACAGTTCATAAAGTATTGCAAGAGATAATACGAAAAAGAAATAGGGTGAAGTAAATAAAGAGATACAGGAAATAAAGGAGGAAATAAAAGAAAGTGAGAAGGTAAAAAAATATTTAAAAAAAGAATAAAGTTGGGGTGAATTTAAAAATAAAATATCTGAATATTTATCTTTCATCAGTAATAATTGACCCATTAAAGTAATAAATGACCCATTAAAGTAATAAATGTTCATCAGCGGTGGTGACTACAGACATGCTGAAACTCTTTATATTTCTCTGACTTCAAACTGAAAACGGAAAGTAACATTTCAGAGCCTGTTGTGGCAACACCCAAAAATAAGATGTGTCATTTACCGTATATACAGTGTATAACTCAAAACAGCCCTCATTTACTCCACGAGAGACTCTTCATAAAAAGCTTGTTTGAGGTAAGGTGTGGAATAATATGTATAAATACCAGCTGTAATGTAATAATCTTTGTTTTATTCCTTATTGGTTGCTCTAAACAAACAGTTCTTAACTAAGACGATTCAAATTAGCTTAAAGAATGATCTTTTTTTAAAGAAATGTGTTCTTTTACATTAGGCAAAAATGCTGACCTGGGAACAGTGTAAACTTTTAATGAAGGGCACCCACAAGGACTTTGAGCTGATTTTGAAAGGTGAATTTTCTGATTCTACTGTTTTAAAAAAAGGTGATCTCATTCTGAGAAATATTGGCCCTTGCAGCCCATTTTACCATGCCGGAATATACTGTGGACAGAAGGAAGTCATCGAGTTTACAGGTAAGAAATATTCTTAAACATTTTTGAAAGCAACATTTAGTGATGTATGTGTTATCCTGAATAGCATATGCTTGTACATACAGTAAATTAATACAATGCTTAAATACGTTTACTATATAGGGAGACTATAACCGTGTATTACATAAAAGTGTCTGCTGCTGTAAATGGTTAATTGTTTTATTTATGTTTTTCAGTCACATCAAACAAGGGAAATTTGGCTTTCGTAAGCTGCTCATCATCATCATCATCATCATCATCAGATAATGATGGTAATGTGGCAAAAGTAGGTTTGAAGAATTTCATAAATGGGCCAATCTGTGTTCTCCGTTTGAGATCTGGCATTCCTGACGACTTTGATAAAAGAGTTATGGAGGCAATGGAAAGTGATGAGAAATACAATGCCTTGTCCAACAACTGTCTACATTTTGCTCTGAGACTGCTGGGGGTAAGAAAACAGTAAAACACAAAATACTTTTTTTTTCTTGCTTTGTCAGAAATCAATGACATTGTATAAAAACACGAAATCATATTTTTTGTCCCCGTAGCTATAGGCAGAGCCTTTTCCACAAACGTATGTTACAATATTTCATTTTTTTATTCAAATCTGCATAAGAATATTAACTCTAAAATGCTGTGTTTAATAAAATATTTTGTAAAAAATATTTTATTCACTATATATATTATATCTGATTCACTAATCTCTCTTATTTACAGAACATGATGAGGCACAGGATCTGTACAGAAAAACTAAAGCTGATTTTAGTCTCAATCTCAACTAGAAAATATATTCTTGAGAGGCATTTTAGTAATATTAATCAAGAGAAACCAACATTGAATTATATAAATGAATTTGATTTGCTTGTTTTATGAATTTTGTCTGTATTACAAGAAAAAGACAAGAATGTTTCATTACAAGATCCTTAAGAAGTGTGACACCTATCCAAATAAATTGACAGTATGCATTTAAAACACTTAATGTGAGACGTCAATGATTTAACGGCTGTAGTATGATTGTTTGTGTGTGTGCATGTTGTGATTTCACGTGATCGTGGTGTGTAATGAGTCATGTGGTTATTGTCGGTATAGGAACAGTCCCTGTACACCGGGAGAAAGGAGATTTAATTGTTTAGTGAGGAGCGCTTGGGTCGGAGCCAGTAGTGAGTTGGAGATCTAAACATCATCTTATTTCATTAATAAATAAAGAAAACAGAGAGATTATATGAAGATAATTGGGTAAAACACTAAAGAAATTTGAGGAATTACAGGAGGAGGGAGAAGATAATGTGGATTTTGACCATTTATTTTTGAGGAGAGGAGAATGAGAAGCAGGGAAAGCCAGCACACAGATACTGAGAGTGACAGTGATGGACTTCAAAAATTCAAGCTGACGGGCAATCCACAGGGTGTAATAACAATAAGGATAAAGAGCAAAGGAGACATACAGGAGAAAGCTTTAAAGTGAGAGTGAGATTCAATTAAGGCAATAAACCTGATTAAACTCACATCAATCCTAAAAAATCAGCTAGGTAACAAAAAGTCTGGAAGAGTATTGAGGAATGGGAATTTGGAAGTTTGCGGTTCCAATAAAATTAAAATGGAGAAAGCCCTGAAATTGAAATAAGTATGTTTAAAGTTCTGGACCTAACTTCAATGGTGATGTCATCCCTGTAAGTTTTACACTGCAGGATGGTCTCTTCTTGTAAGACACAGGCTACACATATAAAACTTTGATTTGGAGGCTCATAGATGTCAACACTCGACACACAAACCTCAGTTATTGTTATACTCAACAAACACCATTAAAGTAAAAGATGAGCTCTTACCATCACCACTATTAATCAACAGTAATGACAAAAACAACAACAGCTACACAAATAAAGTCTGAATATAGCAAAACATAAGCCTACAACACTAATCTCATTATTTATTCATTGTGCAATGCATGCCGGGAATTAGCAAACGTTCAGAAAACTTTATGAAGTGAGTTGAGATGACAAATACACTTGATAGAATCACTAATGAATATGTTAATTTAGTTGTCAACTCAAAAAAATCACCTTGATACAAGTACATGTCCATTTGTTTTTTCAGGACAGAAGAACCATCACCAGGTGATGAGAAACGAAGGTCAGACATTTTTCTGCAATCGTTACAATATGCCCTTACAAAACTCGAGAGGTCAAGGCAAATTTAAATAAATTTGCTGCAAATTCTCCACTGATCATTTTTACATGCAAATGAGCGTTGCGGTAAACTTGCTGCAAATTGTCTACTGTTGCCAAAGGTTTGATGCAGGTTCACCACTACCGGTGAAGAGCTGCAAACTTCTGGCAAATATTTGCAGTGAAACCAGGGCCGGTTCTAGACATTTGGAGGCCCTAGGCAAAATGTATGTTGGAGGCCCCCCGCCATGCCCTCCTCCCCTCCACCTTTCAGAATTCACGAGTTCACACTTACATCAAATTAAATAGAGTAAAGATTATGCGTATTTGGCATGCTGTCCAGGGGAGGGCTCCAGGCTCTGAATTTTGGCCAGATTTACACAGTATTACATTGGATTGCATTGTATTTTGGATTGTGTTGTTTACATCCAATAAGAGATTATTAAAAATCAAAGTGAGGAGATGGGGGCGGTGGAGGGATGCTGATAAACTGTCAATGAACAGAGGTAAGTCTGCAGTATATATACCTCTTATCTCGTTGATTATCTGAATGTGCTCCTCCGAACTTTGTTAATAAAACATCATTTAATAAAAAAGACTTGAAAACAAATATGATTCCTAACCATTTTATTTATACAAAACCTGTTATCAGTATTTTTATATTTTTACTTAAATGTGCATATTAATGTAACTTTAATTAAGGTAAACAAAAAAAAAAATCATCTGAAAAGTCATATTTGTTTTTTGCAGTAATTTGTTCAGTAATTTATGTATGGTAACACACTAACCCACTATTTGGGATAATGAACAGTTTTGTTTTTGATAGACTAAATAGTCATATTAGGCATTTATTGTAGAGAAATACCTTATGATACACAAATCAGCTGCTAGTGGAAGTGAAAAGACAAGTTAATTTCGTCAGCTGTAACTGTGTGTTTATTCATATGCTTAAGATTGCATACTTATTTTCAATAAATATTGCAACAGTATTTATTATTGGAAAATGAAAAAAATGAAGTCTATTATGGTCTATAGTCTATTATGATAGACTAGAGCAGTTAATGTAGGCTAAACATCTGCGTTTTAGAAGATATACAGACTGTTTTAAAACATAATAAACAATGCTTTAGTATAGTGCGTTTGCTCTTTGACTGACAAACTTAAATTTTTCTGTAGTATTTTGCGAGTCAGCTCCTGACTAGGGCTGGAAATCGATTCTAAAAGAATCGATTTCTTGATTCAGAGGCGTTAGGAATCAAGATTCTATTCCACAGGTTGTAATCGATTCCATCGAGGAGAATCGACTCCTTTGTAAGATTCAGTTCAACAGTTAATCATGAATTCGCCTCTATCTCTCCAACAGTGACTGGAAGTCCGATTCATTTCCGCGAATCAGACTCTTTCGGACGGTTCATTTAGAACGTATTTCTTTTTTCTAACAAAAGTCTGCATTACATACGCTCGGATTCAAAGTGTCAGAAGCGAATTCAGTCCATCAACGGTGCTCGCGCTGTTTTGAACTGGAAACAACCGTCAAATGATCTATCTCAAAATGACGCTGATCGTTAGAATCAGTTTATTTTTTACAATACATTACAATCACTCAAAAATAGATGATACCTGAATCACGAGCTGCACTTTCTTTGCGTGCCTGCTTAGCCTTACGCTTAGCAGCCCCTGAAGGATGAGTCCGTTTCGGCACCATCAGATAAATTTGCAGAAAAGTTGGATTTTATTCATCTACAATCTCTTCATTCATAAATTCAGAGGTTGGGAGTGACTCGCATGTAAACGTTGATATTAACTGGTTTAACTACAGGTGAATGACAATTGTTATATCCAATGGACAAACAGCATAGTATTTTGCTGCTCTTGATTGGTGGATAAGCATGTGTATGTTTTGGAGGCCCCGCCTCCAAGGCCGAGGCCCTAGGCAACTGCCTAGTTCGCCTATAGGTAGCACCGGCCCTGAGTGAAACACAAGCTCATTTGCATGTGAAAATAATGAGTTACAAATTTGTGGCAAGTTTGCAGCTAGTGTCCCAGAACTCTGGATTTTTTGTAAAGGTGCATAAAACCTCTACCAGAATTAAAACATTCAATCATGTATTTTCTTTTGTTTCTTTCACTGACAATAGGCAGTATTGACGTTTAGAGTGTGTTTAAGATCTAAAAATGTGTTCTGCAGGAACTATGTAGGGGTGTATGTGGGGCTTCCTGTTGATCTGACCACAGTAGCTGCTTTCGTGTTGATCAAAAAAAATTGTCGAAAGAGTTTTTTTAAGCCCAATTAAACTGAATGTGGTGGAGTAAACATGTTTACAGTTGAGGAGTGTGCTTTTGTATTTGCTAAAAAGATGATAGTAAAATATGTTTGTATAATATAACTTGTTTGTCAAGACTCTCCTCAAATTGCTGCTCCTGACTTTCTTTTATATAGCTTCAGCATACGTCTACAACTACATTTAATCTGTATCTGGAGAACAGGCCCTTTTTGTGTCATTAAACTCCAATTAAAGGAATACACTGGGTTATTTACATTAACAATTTCATAATAACAAAAGGAAGTAATTTCAAGTTTGCATAAAAGAACAGAAACACATGTACACTGATGCACTTACAATGGAACTATGCGGTCTTTAAATTGTCTTAAAGGGATAGTTCACCCATAAATTGCCTCATGATTTACTCACCTTCTTGGCATCCTAGATGTGTATGATTTTCTTTCTTCTGCAGAACACAAATTAAGATTTTTAGAGAAATATCTCAGCTCTGTAGGTCCATACAATGCAAGTGAATGGGTGCCAAAATGTTTTAGCTCCAAACTCCACATAAATGGAGAATAAAAGTAATCCATATGACTCCCGTTGTTAATATGATAGGTGTGGGTAAGAAACAGATTAATGTTCAAGTATTTTTTTGTCATAAATTCTCCTCCCTGCCCAGCAGGTGGCAACATGCACCAAAAATGTGAATCACCAAAAATAGCAGGAGAAAGTGAAAGTGAAGAAAAGGGCTTAAATATTGACCTGTTTCTCACCCATACCTACCATATCAATAAAGAAGAATAAAGAAATATGGAATTAACCATCAGAGTCATCTGGAGTACTTTTATGCTGACTTTATGTCCATTTTGGAGCTTCTACATTTTCACTTGCACTCTATGGACCTACACAGCAGAGATATTCTTCTAAAAATCGAAAATGTTGTACTGCAGAAGAAAGAAAGTCATACACATCTGGGATGGCATGAGGGTGAGTAAATGATAAGAGAATTTTCATTTTTGGGTGAACTATCACTTTAATTGTCCTTTTAAGGTTGATCATTTTTTTTTAGGAGGAAAACTGCAGATTACCAATTCATAAACAAAAATGTTTCACCCTATTTCACATACAATGCTATCTAAAGATGTCATTGTAACATTTGCATAGCATAACCAACTAAATTTACAAGCTTGTTTAACTGATTGTTCAAGTGGTAGCTCAACTGATAGAGCGTTGCACTTGAGATGCAAAGGCCCGGGATATGAGTCCCGAAGAGCATGCAAGTTGACAATTTAGTGTCATAGATGTGCCACAAAAGAATGTGAGTGTGAGTTTTTAATCTCAATATTGTTTCTTATGACACTATCGGTTAGGTTTAGGGTAGGGAGGTTGGTTTTCTTAATTTAAAACTCTACAGAGCATCAACCTTAAAGGAATAGTTCAACCAAAAATGAAAATTCTCTCATCATATACTCACCCTCATGCCGTCCCAGACGTGTAGATTTTTAGAAGAATATTTCAGCTCTGTTCGTCCTCACAATGCAAGTGAATGGGTGCCAAAATATTGAAGCTCCAAACTGCACATAAATACAGCATTAAAGTAACCCATAAGATTCCAGTGGTTAAACCCATATCTTCTTAAGCGATAGTAGGTGTGGGTGAGAAACAGTTCAATATTTAAGTTCTTATTTTGTTTTAGGCGATTCGCATTCTTTGTGCATATCGCCCCCTAATGGGCAGGGAGGAGAATATATGTTTACAATGAACTTAAATATTGATCTGCTTCTTACCCACACATATCATATCACTTCGGAAGAAATGGATTTACCACTGGAGTCATATGGATTTCTTTTATGCTGACTTTATATGCATTTTGGACCTTCAAACTTAACACCCATTCACTTGCATTTATTGCTCTACAGAGCTGAGATATTTTTCTTCAAAATCTTTGTTTGTGTTCTCTGAAGAAAGAACGACATGCACATCTGGGATGATATGAGAGTGAGTAAATGATGAGAGAATTTGCTCTGTTTGGGAGAAAATATTACTCGCTTTTAGCGCCACAGAGTGGATATTTCACCTCCACAGCTATGAGTAACCATGTGATTTTCTGCAAAAATGACCCCACAGTCAGACCATTTTCATGAGATCAGCCTGACAAATAAATTCTCTATTTACTCATGTTGTGATGTAAACTAACAGCTCTTTTCTTCTTCTCCAGACTAGCGGACTACAAACACATCACATGAAACTACAAAAGTTTGGATTCTCTTGAATCAAAGCTCTGCAGTCACAGTTTTTGAAGACGTCTGAAAAATGACAGATGGAGAGACATCTTTCATGTCCTACTGACAGTATTGGAGGAATAAGCTGTTTTTGGAACTTTAACGAGAACTGATCTAGTGGTAATTGGCAAGTTCAGTATGACATTACAGTGACATCACAATGTCTGACATACAGAAGAACACTGGAACACTGAGCATTATTGTTTCTCTGAATGTAGACTCTGTTGCCATGGGAACGTCACCCTCTGACCTCACGTAATAAAGTGGCAACTTCGGCGAGGAGGACATCTTGGTATTTTGGAGTCACAATGGCAGGGCATGTTATGATCAGACCCCATCAACTCTACATCTGCAATAACAGACTTTTCTGAATCTATTCTTACAACATTTTCCTCGGAATACAAATACTAATCCAAACAGGGTGGTATAGTTGGTATGTTACATTGTGTAAAGGTGATGCAAGTGCATAAAATATAATATTGGTAATCTAGTTTAGCAATAATATTTAGCACTAAGATGAATGCTAGAGCTGTTGACTACTAAAGTGAATTGTCACCTTCCATGTCTAAATGGACAAAAACTGCATTAGTATATAGACTGTGGTTTTCTTATTTTCTTAAGGCACTTTGATAATCACCTGCTCACCTCATTATTACACTTAATCCGATTATTAACTAGCATTAACTAATCTAAGAGTTCTTATATTTATTCTAAAACTAAACTACTTCAGGTTATTGACCTGTGATTGTAACATAATTTGTGTGTGTGTGTGTGTGTGTGTACGAGTTCTGAAAAATACAAGATTTTAAGAAATGGAATCAGTGTCTTTATATATAAAATATTTATTTACACCTACACTCAAAAATACAGGCTCCTCAATGGTTTTTAATCAAGAACCTTTTTTTTTCTTTCTTTCATTTTATACTTTTATTTTTTTTGGAGATTGAAAAAAGTCCTCCATGTTATATTATTGCTTCTTCAGATCAGTGTTTTGGTTTCTTTGTTCTATAAAACACCAGTACATGGTTTAAAACAAACTACAGAATAAAAAGTTATCTGTAGGACTTGAATTGCACCAGGCTGTAAAAAACAAATAAATAAATCATTTTGGTATTACAGTATATCTGGAATGCAGTCAAAAAAGGTAATTCTGACTTTATTTCTCATAATTGCAACTTTATTTCTTGTAATTGTTGGTTTAAATCTTGCAGTTGGAACTTTATATCTCACAAATGTGAAAAAAGGCACAATTGTGTAACAAACTTGAAATTGTAAGATATAAAGTCATAATTATGACAAAGTTGCAAATGCAAGGTGTAGGTGAATTTGTGACTTGCAATTGCGAGAAATAAAATTCAAATGTGACACAATCACCGAGCACTTAGGAACACATGTACAAAACATCTATGTATTCATGCGATTAACTAATCGGCCAATCATGTGGCAGCAGTGCAATGCATAACATGCTGATATGTGTCAGGCGCTTTGGTTAATGTTCACATCACCCATCAGAATGGGGAAAAATTATTTTGAACGTGGCATGATTGTTGGTGCCAGATGGGCTGGTTAGTGTATTTCTGTAAATGCTGACTTCTGGGATTTTCACATACAACAGTCTCTAGAATTTACTCAGAATGGTGCCAAAAACTAAAAACATCCAGTTAGTGGCAGTTCTGAGGACGGAAATGCCTTGTTGATGAAAGAGGTCAATGAAGAATGCCAGACTGGTTTGAGCTGAAAGAAAGGCTACGCAACTCAGATAACCACAATTGTGGTGAGCAGAATAGCATCTCAATGCACAACATGTAGAAACTCGAGACAAATGGACAACAATAGCAAAAGACCATGTCGGGCACTTTATGTATTTATTTATTTCTCCCCAATTTGGAATGCCAAATTCCCTCTAAGTCCTCATGGTGGCATAGTGACTCGCCTCAATCCGGGTGGAAGAGGACAAATCACAGTTGCCTCCGTCTCTGAGACCACCAATCTGCGCATCTTATCATGTGGCTAGTCAAGAACGTTGCCGCGGAGACGTAGCACGTGTAGAGTATTCACGCTATTCTCCACGGCATCCACGCACAACTCACCACACACCCCACTGAGAGCGAGAGCCACACATTATAGTGACCACAAGGAGGTTACCCCAAGTGACTCAACCCTCCCTAGCAACCGGGCCAATTGGTTGCTTAGGAGACCTGGCTGGAGTCACTCAGCATGCCCTGGATTTGAACTAGCGACTCCATGTGTGGTAGTCAGCTTCATTACTCACTTAGCTACCCATGCCCTCCGTCGGGCACTTTATTAGTGTTACTGATATTGTCTCTACATTGTGTTTGATGGAATAATGAGACTCTCAATATCCGTTTTTGTGTCGACTCGCTGTTTGATGGAATGAAAATAAAAACTTTAACTGTGACAGAGTTTGCCCTCAAATCTTTCCCATTCACATATAAATCAGAAAGGGTCAGAAAGAAAACCATTTTTAAAACAAGAAACATAACCACACTAGAGTTAGATGTCCACAAAGGCAGAATGAATAATTTAAAAAAGGCAAAACAATTAGCCCTTTCATGACATCACACAAGGTTATAAACAAGAGTGTCATTCCTCAAACTGATCCCTTGATTATTTCTTTATGTATGGAATCATTTCATTTAAGGTTCTTTTGAACCCCTTCATGCTCTCCCTGAATATCTCAGTTGGTGTCAACTCTACTCGTTTAGTAGTTCACCTTCACGCAAGTGTTTTCCCCTCCAAGTTAAGATTAATAAGCCATTTATTTTCTATATATACTGTATAGATTTGTAAGTTTTTTTTAAATTTTATTACTTGCATTTAATATTGTATTTTCTTCTGAAATGGTCGCAGACCTGTAACCCATTTTTGGGTCATGACCCACCAGTTGTGATCCACTGATTTACAGTACGAGCGTTATTTGAGTTACGTGATAAAACACACACTCCCAATCTCATTATGTACTCTGCTGCAGCTGTCTGCCTATTATTCATCAGCTCAAATTGTTCCCTTTAGACCATCATCAAAGATCCGTCACTCATCATACCACCAGCGACAACAGATGTGCTGCATGCAGGAAATGAAAAAATAACTTGCAGAAACACAAGTCAGAAGATAAACACTTGTTGTGGTCTGGGGACATCCCTTAAATTCAGAAAATTTGCATGGGTGCGAAGGCTACACCATAGAGTTTGTATACACATGTACACCTTTGTGATAAACACTATATCTTTGTGGTTGAAGTTAGTCAAGTGAACCTGGGTTGGGGAGGAAAGGCTGTTACTTCTAAAGCCACCAGATGTCGGTGTTGTAAAACAGAATAGTCTCCTTTCTATTAACCGAAAGGTTGCAAAAGTCAAATAGTGTTTGTCGGAGAACTCTTGTCAAGAATGGAATGGCACATGAGAGTTTTGGAAAAATAAACAGAGAAATTTGTGGTTACAAAATAACTAGCCTGCCAGTACTAATATGCTAAATTAGATCTAATTGCCAGATTGTGCTGTACACACCACCAGGCTGCTAAATGAACCAAAATAAAGCCAAAATTATTTGATCTCTGCGGTCCATCCAAAGTAGGGATAAAACTGAACTAAAGATGAGATATTAGTATTAGGCTAAGCCTGAAAAATGGACACCAGCTTGGATAATCATATGCACTACCGGTCCTATCAATGTTGACTTTCAAGCAAATAACATGCATCAATAAATCAAAGTTCCCAGATTACATGCTAAATTTGTTGGGCTGTATAGACCTTATTCACGCAATCACCATCTTTGATTTTTAATGGGAATGACAATGAGGCTATGAGGGATAGATTTACCATCTCTTCAATGGGCTGTATAATGTAGTTTAAAGTGTTTTTGGATCATTCCGTGGACAAAACTTTGATAAAATATCTGTCCAAATCATTCAGTTTACTCCAGACAACATGAGCTGTGGAAAATCGGATCTATGAGCTTTATCCATCTTTAAATCGTTCATGCCATTGAAGAGATGGTAAGTCGATCCCTCACAGCCTCGTTGTTATTCCCATTAAAACTCAAAGATGGTGCTAGTATGATTAAGGTCTATATATATATATATATATATATATATATATATATATATATATATGACCACGTCAATCACACTCGGATTGGCTCAAAACACTTGGTCTGATTGCAACTGAACTTTGGAGCGGTTCAGCTTGTGGTGAAAATGCAATCCGACCCAACGGACCAATGAACCAACCAATATCCCTATAAAAACCATGAACATACCTGATATATTTGTGGAAAAGTTGTTTAATGATTTCTGATGTAATTTTAGCATGATCACTGATCTCTTTTGGATGGTGGCAGAACAGACATGGGTAGGATAGTGTTAGCAACTTTTTTAAATAAAAAAACATCTTTACATGGCTTTTATCTTTCTGCTCTTTGTACAGTGTGAGTGTGCGTGTGTGTGCATGCGAGAGAGAAAGACTGGAACGCTGATTCTGTACCATGCAGCAAAGTTTTGCATAAACGTGACTTAAACAATACTTAAACATTTTTACCAGTTGACACATTTTTGCAGGAATATAATTTTAACCAGTATTTTGATGTATGAACTAAATCCCGGAACAGCACACAAACATTTTGACCAGTGAGTGAACTTTTATCAACACTGTTTTGGTCCATTTTGAAACATTGACTTGTGAAAGTGAACAGAATCAGAAGTAAATACAACACTTTAACAATATTAGCCCGTTTTGGAACAAATCAAACAAGCTACATTTCTGAAAACGCACTTAGATTCGAGTGCGAGGAACCCCCGGTTCGATTCCCAAGTAATGCACAAAGTTTTTGTTTGTTTGTTTGTTTGTTTTTTAAATGGCAGCCAGGGCCATAGCAAAGTATTCTGGGCCCCTGTCTGTATGTTGCTATGGGCCCCTTTCCTATTAAAAAAATACAGTTTAGAATTTGTTGTAGGGCCCTTCTGGACCTGTGGGCCCCTAGAATCATTTCCACCTTTCACCCCACAAGCTACAGCCCCGATGGCAGTTGTATACCAGTGGATGTACTGTACCTCTGTTTTAGATACCTCTTCCACAAGTTATTTTCCTCCATTTCTGTCAAACCGAGCAGACTGCTTTCACTCAACTGACTTGAATGACTCAAATGACTTTGAGTCAGCACAGCACTGACTGTATTCCTGATCAGGGGGGGAACCCTACACCCCCCGATTGAAGGACAGGTTGAATCATCATTTCTGTGGCCTTTAACTGTGGCACCTGGCACATTTATTCCTCCACAAACCCAAACAGAGTGCAGACCTTCTATGACCCCTCTCTGACCATCATGTCTTGAGTGTCCTGAAAGGGGCTCTTAGTGGGCCACTTTAATATGTATTTAGAGACCTACCAGGGAGTCACTTCCTGACAGATATAAATAAACTGACCCACATAAACCAAAGCCAAGCCATGAAAAGGCTATAGATATATATATATAGGCTATAGACTGTATTTGATACCTTTAACAGCTCCCAGACTCACCCTTTCTGATGGATAAAGAGATAAGAAGAGAGATTATCACTCCCCAAATGGAACAAATGGAAATAAAAATATCATAATTCATCCAAATTCAGTTAATTATATATATACAGCAAAACCATCTACATTTAAAAATTTTCAATAGAAGCAGAAAGCAAACAAATTGCTAAAATATCTGTTTATATATTTAAAATCTGTCTGTAAAAGGCTGACTTATAATGGACCTTAGTCGGGGTAGATGGCATATTTAGTTTGACGTCAATGAAAACAAGGCCTTGATAGTACACTAACAGCAGAAAAAATTTTATGAAACAAGTATCAACATTTTTAGCATTATGTTCTTCCTGTAAAATACTGTTCATCAAGAGACAGAATTTGTATTGATTCTGAATTTGGGGTTTTCATAAGCTGTAAGCCATAATCATCAAAATTATATCAAATAAAGGCTTTAAATATCTTACTTTGCTTGTAATGAGTCTATATAATATATTAGTTTCACCTTTTAAGTTGAATTACTGAAATTAATGAACTTTTGCACGATATTCTAATTTTTAGAGTTTCACCTGTATATACACACCAACCAGCCACAACATTAAAACCACCTGCATAATATTGTATAGGTCCCCCTCATGCCACCAAAACAGCGGCAATTGCATTCTGAGATTATATTCTTCGCACCACATTTGTACAGAGCGTTTATATGAGTTACCGTAACTGACTCTGTCAGTTCGAACCAGTCTGGCCATTCTCCGTTGACCTCTCTCATCAACAAGGCATATCCATCCACAGAACTGCCCCTCACTGGATATATTTTGTTTTTGCCACCATTCGAGTACATTTTACAGACTGTTGTGCGTGAAAATCCCAGGAGATCA